>NC_053447.1:5636837-5769337 GCF_007990345.1 Gossypium hirsutum | reverse complement strand
ACTAAACCATGAAAAAAAAAGAGTAAACATGTGTTTGCTTAAATCATTTTTATAAGATACTTCATACATACATATATACATATAGCATTTGAATAAGTTAGAGTTATTCATGGGTCGGGTCTCAATAAAATTTTAGGTTAGATTGATAGGTTTGGACTTAATCTAAAAAATGAGCTTAAAATTTTATCCAAATTCGGTTTAAATTATAGATGCTAAATTCGGGCTCGACCCGTGTTAAATTTTTTAAAAGATTATTTTATCATATAAAACAAAATTTTAAAAAATATAATATATCAAATACATTAAAAACATTAAATAAATCTTTCTCAACAAATTGAAAATACCTTAAAAACAAGCAAATGTTTACAAACAAATTTTAAAAAGACACGTATCCAAAACGGGATCGGACAGAAAAAACTTACTCGAAACATAGCCCGTTTAGAAAATAGACCTTGTTTTTTGTCCAAGCCTATATTTTTGTCTAAATCTTCCTATTTTTTGAGCGAACCTTCGAACCTAATTGAGTGGCCGACCCATGGACAACTTTAAAATAAGTCACATGGAGGATGTAATAGTAAGTTTTATTTATGTTTTATATTGGTATGTTCATATATATTAATTGGTCACATATATATTGTATTTGTATTGCATTATGATTATACAATATTTATAATAGGAATACTTAAAAAAAATTGTTTAAGGGATAATGCCCTTTTGTTTTATTTATAATTTATGTTATTAGGAAAAAAACAATTATTAAACTCAGTAATTAATCTAATAAATTGAAATAATTTAAAATTAATTTTCATTCGTACTATTTAGATAAAATAATTTTTTTATCCTCTAATTTTATAAAAAATTAAAAAAATAAAATTATAATTAATTTAGATAATTATGACTTCTATTTATTTAAAAAAATTATAGAACTTTTTTAGCTTGTAAAAATTTTTTTGAATCAAATCGGTTTTTGATTTTTTCCGATTTCTTTGCCTAATCTTATTTATAGTTCGTTTAGTTAATGAATCAAAATTTTCTAAAAATACAAAAACAAAATTACAAATTTTATAATTATTTAATAAAAAATTTTCTACTCACAACATTCAAACCTTAAACCGATACTAGTAAACTTCAACTTCGCTTGAAACCTTACCAGAGCATGTGAGCGTCAGTCTGTTTCTCATTCGTGCCTTCAAAATTTTATTGGAATGGCATTCTCGTTATTGTTTTAAAAAGCAGGGTTCTTTACTTTTCTGACAACCTTTGCTTTACTGATCCCTTTTGTAAGACCCGAAACCGGAGATAAGGACACATGCATGCTACACTATTGGACGGTCGCGATTCTCTTAATTATGCCATCGAAACGATAGCAACCGCTAGATCATGAACAACCTTAACCATGGTTTAGAGAAAAAATATAACTTTACTAACCATGGTTACTTCAGTTTAGCTCTCCTTCAACTTCGGCTTCTGGCTGAGTTCAACGTTTTCCAACTGGTTTTGGTAGAAAAATTAAAAAAAGAAAAAGAAAAAAAATCTCTTTTATTCATTTTATTTTTCTCTCTCTCTCTTTCTTGCTTGTTGTTATTATTAGATTTCGATTCAGCTAACAGTTTTCCACTTATAGTTGTTAAAGATTCTTCAGATCTATGTAAATTTTATGGATTTTTTTGGGTATTTGCCTTTTTTTTTCTTCTCCTTTTTAAACTGTAATGTAATTATAGTTCTTTGATTTTTGAAGATGATCGTGGGAAAGAATCTATTTTCTCTTCATTTTCACTACAGAAAAAAAATCTCTTTTATTTTTTCTCGAGAGAATTCGAGTTCCTTTTCACTCTCTTTCACTTCGGTTCTTGAAAGGGATGTGAGTTTTTAAAGAAAAAGCTTTTTTATAAATATATATATTTTAAATTTCCACTATGAGTCTTAGGTAAAATCTTCAGATCTGGTCAATTCTTGTGGATTTCATCAAGATCTCTGCCTTTTCATGTAGGGAATTCTTCAAATTTTTCCCCTTTTTTTTCTTCCTCTTTTCCCTGGTTTTCTCGGGAGAAAGGAAAACAAAAAAAGAAAGTAAAACTGTGTATGTTCTGGCGGGGGAAAGTAGTAAAACAATAAAAGATGAATTATTTCCCAGATGAAGTTTTAGAGCACGTGTTTGATTTCATCACATCTCACAAAGACCGTAACTCAGTGTCTTTAGTTTGCAAATCGTGGTACAAAATCGAAAGATGTAGCAGGCAAAGGGTTTTCATTGGGAACTGTTATTCCATCAGCCCAGAGAGGTTGATCGCCAGATTCCCTGGCTTGAAGTCGCTGACTTTGAAAGGGAAGCCGCATTTCGCCGACTTCAATTTGGTGCCACATGATTGGGGAGGTTTCGTTTATCCTTGGATCAAAGCCTTGGCTAAGAGCCGAATCGGATTGGAAGAGCTTAGGCTTAAGAGGATGGTAGTGTCTGATGAGAGCCTCGAGCTGCTTTCCAAATCATTTGTGAATTTTAAGTCTTTGGTCCTTGTCAGCTGTGAAGGCTTCACTACTGATGGTCTTGCCGCTATTGCTGCCAATTGTAGGTAAGATGTTCGATGATGTTTCTGTTTGGGTTTTGCTTTACCCTATTTTAACTTCTTCTTATGCTAGTTTTCTATTGCAACTTGCAAGTTGCAAGTGCTCATGAATGTTTATGGCTGAAAGTGTATATTGGTTATTTATGATACAGCTTTCTATGTTGATGGTTCATTGAATATATCTGCTTTTGATTTGTTTAAACCACTCACCAATCCATTCAATAGGTGGATTTGTGTTTGCTATATGTTTTACTGAAATTCTGATTTTCTTTTGGTCTTTGTGGAGTATGTTATTTTGATCGGGAAGCATTTAGTGCTGGAACTTTTTAGTTCATTCTCCTTCCCTTACTTTGGTAATGTTTGATTCTAGGTTTCTTAGGGAGCTGGATTTACAAGAAAATGAAGTTGATGATCATAGAGGTCATTGGCTTAGTTGCTTTCCTGAAAGCTGTACCTCTCTGATTTCCCTGAACTTTGCCTGCCTTAGAGGAGAAGTGAACTTAGGAGCTCTTGAAAGACTCGTGTCAAGATCTCCCAACCTCAAGAGTTTACGACTAAACCGTGCGGTCCCGCTTGATACCCTCCAGAAACTATTGATGCGAGCTCCTCAACTGGTGGACTTGGGCATCGGGTCTTATGTACATGATCCATTCTCTGAGGTCTATAACAAATTGAAAATTGCCATTCAAAGGTGCAAATCAATCAGGAGTTTATCAGGGTTTTTGGAGGTTGCTCCTCATTGCATGTCGGCTATTTATCCCATTTGTGGAAACCTGACCTTCTTGAACTTGAGTTATGCTCCAGGCCTTCATGGTAATAAGCTGATGAAGCTGATTCAGCATTGCAGGAAACTTCAGCGTCTATGGGTATGCCCCTTTAATTACTTGCAATCCAGTTGTAGGTATTCCATCTGAATTAATTGAATGTTGATAATGAATATCAATGTTGCAGATACTGGATTGTATTGGAGATAAGGGACTAGGAGTAGTGGCTTTGACATGTAAAGAATTGCAGGAATTGAGGGTTTTTCCATCTGATCCCTTTGGAGCTGGAAATGCTGCCGTCACTGAGGAAGGTTTGGTCCTAGTATCTGCAGGCTGTCCAAAGCTCAATTCGCTGCTGTACTTCTGTCAGCAGATGACGAATGCTGCCCTCATAACTGTAGCTAAAAACTGCCCGAATTTTATCCGCTTCAGATTGTGCATCCTTGACCCCATAAAACCTGACCCTGTAACCAATCAGCCATTGGATGAAGGTTTTGGGGCGATTGTCCAGTCGTGCAAGGGTCTCAAGAGACTATCACTCTCTGGCCTTCTGACTGATCAGGTTTTTCTTTACATAGGAATGTATGCCGAGCAGCTCGAGATGCTGTCCATCGCTTTTGCTGCAGACAGTGACAAAGGAATGCTCTACGTGTTGAATGGTTGCAAGAAACTTCGCAAGCTAGAGATCAGGGACTGCCCCTTTGGTGACGCAGCACTTCTAGAGGACGTGGGAAAGTATGAAACAATGCGATCCCTTTGGATGTCCTCCTGTGAAGTTACCCTCGGAGGCTGTAAGTCAGTTGCTGAGAAGATGCCGAGCCTAAATGTGGAGATCATAGATGAGTGTGAACAAATGGAATTTAACCTTGTCGACAAGCAGAAGGTAGACAAGATGTATCTGTATCGAACATTAGTCGGGCATAGGAAAGATGCACCAGAATATGTGTTGATTTTGTAGGTGCATTGTTTTGGCTCAGCCATTATTTATCTTTGCTTATTTAAGTAGTTGTACGTTGTTAGGAGAACCGATTTTAATGTATTATTAGCTTGTGGTGATCTAGCCTTTATGCTATTGTTGTAATCCTTGTTATTTATAAATGGATCTGTTTTAAGTATTTTTCAGAATCAAACAACTGAAATTCCGTCATTTCTACATGGGTTTCATTAGATGACCTTATTGGGGTGCCAGCCGCCGTGTATGAAGAGATAAGAAAGAAGATTTGAAGGGCAGGTGGATGAAGAAAGCAAAGCAAAGCAAATTTAATTGAGTGCATGGCCCCTACTGGAGATGTCAGTTCATAATGAGCTAAGCCTCAATCATTATTAGGGCATGAAATTGAAGAATAGTGAGGATGTCTTCATCATCTGTGGAAGGAGGCAAGGTGGTTATGAGTCTCCAATCATTTCAAATAGTAGAGTCAGCTCTTTGAAAGCTGAGGAATCATCCTCGTAGTCTTTGACAAGTTCTACAGCAACTATGTCAAAGATATTTTGCAACCAATCTTAAATAGTTTCTCCCATCAGTATAGCAGTTCCGAATTTAAAATATTCTCACCTTTCTGTCATAGAAGCAGACCAGACTCCAATGTTTTCAAGGTAACCCCTTGCTCAAACATATATTTCTCGAATTCGGGTGAATATTCAAATGCGTATATGACACGAATATGGTTAAAATTTTTTAAGTTTGTTTATAAATTTTACGGAACTGAAGATTATATTTTCATATTCATGTATCAGCCACGACTAGAGTGCTTCAAGAAAAATGAGTCGTCCAAATCAAACATTCTTCTGGGAGTCTTCAGTATAGCCATTCTTACTTCCTACATTAACATTTGCAAAATTTACTGCTCGAGTTTGGCATTGGCAGGATTAGGTGATGGGTAATTGTCATGGTAGTTGCCTGGCCATTGCTGGTTAACTTAAGGTAGCGAGAAGATCCTGGATGCATGGCTTTGAAAAGCAGAGGACAAACATTTTATAGCTCATGATTCTCAAAGGTTTGCTTACTAAGACCAGGAGTTCAATACTAATGTCTTCATCAATGAAGTAGCACAAAGTTTGTAGAGCAGGGGATAATTACTGAAAAACATTCTCAATGTGAGATACAAAAGCTATCTTTAATGGAAAACTGAAAGAAAATGGAACAATGAACCATGAGAGACGGCAACATGATGGAATGGAAGTCCACTCATACAAAGTAAATAACTTATATACAACGGGAACTCAGAGCAGCTTGTATTTATAATGGAAACTTTGGTTTATAAGGTTTGAGTAGATAAATTATAATAATAGATGGGTACGGAACCGAATACATAGCATATGACCTGACCTCCACAAAATGCAAAGTAGAACTTCACTAAAAGCAGCATTCCTCCAACATGCAGCAACAACATAGAGCAGCCAAACTGCAGACATACAAAAAAGCATTATGCCATCAATATCCATTCCAAGCAAAGCATCTAAAACATGTATATTTATCCAAATGATGGTCTATTAATAATAAATCAAAAGTCTAACACCACCTTCAAACCATAACTAAAAGGATTAAACAAACAGGAAACCAGCAAATGATCAAGCAGGAATTTAGCAGTCTTCTAGCATAGACTCTAACCCAAGTGTCCATAATGGTATTTAACCGAAAAAATCAAAGCCGACAACAGTATCAAAGAGAGGGTGTTTGTCCCTGATAAGACTGTAGTGTTGCATTTTTAAAGCATATATTGAACAAGTGAAAATCATTGTGGCAGATCATATCCTCCATGACAGTCATTTTTAACCTTTATCTATTCAGGGTTTTGGTTTGCATCTATAAGACAATCTATCACATAAAGCTGATCATATTGAACAGGCAAAGTACATGGATAATGGGATTCATGTGAGAAATATAATCTGACTTATACATCTATGATGCTTGTCTAGTCTAAGAATCAAATGCCATGGAGGATGCGTCGTCTATTAATTTAGATATGAACTATTAGAGACAGAAGTACCAAGGATCAGATGAAGATATATACTCATACAACAAACACGAAGCTGTAACAAATCTTATGACTTTCCATGAACAATTCACATAAAAGAAAGGGTAATATGAGGTAGATGACAGATTACAGAGGTCAACTTAGCCTAAGAGAATTCAACTGCTACTATAGTCCTCAATTCCATAACCCAATACTAAAAATTAAAGCTTGAATTTTGGAATTGTAAATTTCACATATTAAGCAACAAAAGATAAAGATCTTTCAGCATCAAACGAATCAATCAATAAGAGAAGAGAACACGAAACGAAATACATACCAGCCTTTTAAGAAAGAGAAACAGCCATCATCAGAATGATTGTGGTGATGGTGATGCTCGTAGTGGCAGTGGTGATATTGAGGATGACCTGGAGGTGGAGGTGGAGGTGGTGGTGGGGGATACCCTTCAGCAAAATACCCTTGGTAACCCTCGTAAGGCTGGCGTTGCGGCTGAGGATACGGTGGATAACCTGGAGGCGGCGGTGGTGGGTAGCCTTCGTAAGGTGGAGCAGAAGGGTATCCAGATGGGGGTGGGGGTGGATAAGGAGAGGCATACCCTGTTGTTTCAACAGTACAAAAAAAATGAAGGAACAAAGAAAGAAATAAAGGATGATGAAATAGGATATTAAAGAAAAGGGAAGGATTGAATACCAGGAGGAGGGTAAGGGTCTTGAGGTACTCTTTGGAAACTCATGCTGCTGCTGTTAGCTTTTTCTTCTTCCTTGTAGCCTTAGGTTTTTGCTGTGTGAGGGAGAATGGAGATCAATGTCCTTTGAAGACGGGACAGTTTGAAACGAAGAGGGGTTTCGTGTTTTTCTGATGGCAAGGCCAGCCTGTGTCCAGTCATTTCCTCCCACGTCACCCCTTATTTATAATAATTGATTTACAAGTATAACAAAACAAAAAGGCTTTATCTTTTAATGATTTTAAAAGGTTTAATTTCGACGAAATCCCTGTACTCTTTTGACTTTTAAAATTAGTCTCTTATTTTAATTACGGGAATTTAATCGTTTTACTTCTCTAAAACTTAAACATCAATGGTGACATTGTTAATGTATCCGTTTAACAATATTATCAAATATACTAAATCAGAAAAAGTTTATACACTAGAATTCTTCAAATTAAAATTAGAAAGATTAAATTTCAATAACCCAAAAGTACAAGGACTGGGGGGAAAATTAGACCATTATAAAACTATATATTCATGATTTTTTTTTATGGTAAAGCCTGAAAGCTAAACTAACCAATTCAATTGTGAGGCTTATCAAGAGTGAGCAGTTAACAAATAGAATGCCTACTCTTTTTTAAGTTGACACAGATTGCTCCATCAAGAAGGAAGGATGAAAAGGGCACAAATAACAAAAGCCAATGAGCATCCTTACTTCATCATTTCAGCATTAGAAACTAAGGGTGAGTTTGGATGGGCGGTGCGTTTAGCTGCGGTTAGTGTAAAAACAGCGGTGGCGGTGAGATTAGATACTGTAGCGATACTGTAGCGTGAGACAAAAAGTAAGTTAAACGCACCGCACCGCAGTCAATCGCCCATCCAAACGAAGCCTAAGTTTTTTCAAACATGAATAAAATAAAATAAGGGCAAACCAAGATGGCTAAGGGCCAATTCTTCATTACTTAAAAAAAATATTTCTGACTCCAAAAGCACTTTTGAAAAAAAAGATGTGAAAAACAAGTTGCTTTTGACTGAAATTTTTAGCTTTTCAGAAATACTTTTGAAAAGTACTTCTGAAAAGGAGCTGAAAAGGAGAAGCTAAAAATTTTAGCTTTTCCTCTCCCAAAAGCACTTTTGGTGCTTAATTACTTTTTCACCCCTCTAATAACATGGTATTTTTATTTTTTTTCTTGGTACTTAATTACAATTGTGTTAAAATCATTAATTAAAAATAAAAAAATTTAAATACTAATTACAAATATTTAATGGTTATATTTAAATATTTAAAATATAGTTTACATATTCTAATTAAATTTTATAAATAATTAATATTTATTGCTTAAAAGTATTTAAAATTTATATTTCATATAATTAAAATATTAACAACAAGTTATAATAATTTTTTTATATTCTTACTAAAATATAATAATATTAACTAATTTAAATATTATTCAAATGTATATTTGTTACTTGATAATAACATGTCTAAAATGGACATTTTATTTCTCAAAAGCATTTTTTGACAGCAATGCTAAATACTCAAATTTTAAACCAAACTTTTCAAAAGCACTTGTAATACCCCGAAAATTTTTACAGTAAGATATTATCTTTGATATAGTAAGGAAATAAAGTGGCAAAAAAGGAGAATTTTGAGTTATGACGACATTGGGAAGTATATTATGACATATTAATTAAAGAAATGATTAAATTGCAAAAGTGAGAAAAGTTTTGTTATCCAAGAGTAAATACTCAAAATTTGAAGGGTTAAAGTGTAAATATGAAAAAGTTAAAGGACCAATAGTTAAATATTTTAAAGGTGGAATAATCTAGAAACTAAGGAAAATGGATGAATTGGGACCAAATTGAAAAGATGAAGAATTATGAGGGACTAAATCATAATTTTACCAAATTAAGTGATGACTCAAGGATGGAATTTTAAAAGATCTAAAGGGAAAAATGGTCAATTAGAAGAAAGATAAATCTAGAAAATAATGATGATGTTGGAGATATTTTAGATCAAATAAATAAAAAATATTAGTTTATTAATATTTTAATTTAATTTTTAAATGACATTTTATCATTTTATTATTATTTTATTTAGTATATATATGTGGAAGAAAAGATTAAGAATCATTTTCCTTTCCCATGCATTTCACGTTAGAAGAGAAGAGAAGAGAAGAAAGAAAGTTTTGTTTTCTTTACAATTTGGTCATTCCACCAAAAATTTACCATTATCACCTAGAAATCAAAAGAATTTCCATAGCTACCAAGAGAGAAAATTGTTAAGGAGACTATGAGGAGCTAGAATATCAAGTTAGATTCGAGAAATAGAAGTTGGAGAAGAGAGAAAATCAAGTTAAAAATTGAAATCAATAGAGCAAGGTAAGAACATCAATATTTCAATATATTTTTAAGTTTGATATTATTGAAGAAGTATGAAATTGATGTTAATGTAGGGTTTTATTATATAAGGTTCTATGTTCTTGATATGTTAGTGAAGGGAAACAAGAGGAATTGATAGAAAATATTGTAGAGAAAGGAAAGGAGGATGTTATAAATTTGATTATCAACATCTTGCACTAAAATCATGAGATATAATGAATTTTGTTAGATAAGGTCAGAATGAATTCGGGTTCCCATGTTCTGACTTGGAAAAATCATTAAAAATTGTATAAAATAATTATGGATTATAATTTATATATTTAAAATCCCTAATGAGTCTATTTTCAATAGAAACAAACGGGGACATCATCCGAATTCTATACAAAAAGATAATTAATTTTTAGTGAAGAGGGGTCAAAACTGTCGAACAGTGAAACATGGGAAACTTTAAAGAATAAACTGTACTTATTGGCTGAACCAAAAATTCTAAAAATTTTATGGTAAGAAGATATGTGAGTCTAGTTTCAGGAAAAATTAACGGATCTTAATTTGAAGCTCTGTAGCTCGAGATATAAATAAATTAGTGACTTTAACTCAGACAGACAACTTGAATTTACATACAGGAAAATAGTGATAGTATGGATAATGTTGTTTAAATGTGTTATACACATTAAGAATGTGGAATGGAGATGAGGAGGAGGAAAATTGGGAAATATATGAATGATTTGTGTATAATTGGTCATATGCTTGATTATAATTGATAAATGATGAAATGGAAATGATGCTTATATTTGTGCAATATTGGTCATGGTTTAAGCTCATGTGTGAAAATAAAGTTCCATAGTATGTGTGTATGGTATATTCAGTATATGATTTGGCATGAAATAATGTCATGAATGGTTTATGAATTAACACATGTTGGTAAGCGTGATACATGAATAAATGTTGTGCTCATCCATGCTTATAATGCTTATGCTATATGTGTATATGTGTATTTGGCTAACATATTTGGTGTACAAGCTTAGGCTTTGGCCAAGTAGTGGTTGGATTATGCTACGTTAATTTATAAGTTATGCATTTAAATGGTAAGTGCCTAATTGGAAATATGCTTGTGATCATGAAAAGAGTGGTAAGGTTTAAATTATGTAATATCTAGTGAAATGGTTTATCATGTGGTTAGTTCCAAAAAGAGTTATGTTTAAATACACTAGCTTGCAACTATGGTTGAATGATATGTTTATATCTTGTGTGATGTGCATAGGAAACGAGTGTGGAAAGATAATGAAATAGTAAGTTCATATGGCTGGAATTTAATGATTAAATGTTAATTTCATGAATTATATAATGTATGATGAGATATATTTGTTGATGATTTGAGAATAAAATAACAATGCGAAAACCGAATAAATGATCAAATTGAGCGGAACGTCGGATTTGAGTACTTCTGATCAATGACAAGTAGACTTGTCCATGGGTCAGGCGGCCCGGCCAGGCCTGACGACCCGCCCGAAATATGGGAGGGTTCGGGTAAAAATATAGGCCCAATATATGGGCTTGGGCAAAAAACGAGGCCCGTTTAGAAAATAGGCCGGGCCTCTAGCAAAATTTTTTTGGCCCGGGCCCGGCCCGAAAATAAATTAAATATAATTTTTTTTATTTTTAAAATATAATAGTTATAGTTTTATATTAAGTTTTAACTTTTAACTTCTGTTTCCTTTACTTTCACTTCCCCCGATAGAGGCTTCCAAAATCCCTAACCTGTGCCTTCATTTTTTTTCCCATTTCCAAAATCAAGTTGTTTGCTGGTCTTCCACCGAATCACAGATCCACCTCCACTGTCAAGACCTCCACCGATCTACCTCCGGTCCTCCACCCAATTCCAGAATCAAGCATTTAGGGGTTTGTTTATTCCCGAATCGCCAACAAATTCGTTTTTAAGGTAAGCCATTTGTTTATTCATTAATGTTCATTTGTTCATAACTTTATATGAATTTTTATGTTAATTATTTTGATTTTTGGGTAATAATGTTTTCAAAGTTATGAATCAAATCATCCTTGTTGTTCAATACTCCTGCAACAGCCAACAATTCTTGAGCTGCAAAAAAGCAGTTTCCCTGAAACTCTTAACCTTCACTAAACAAAAATGGGTGCACTTTAACCCTATCCCTGAACTCACTTTAGAAGTCTTCAACAAATAACAAGCTGGTGCCAACCCACACCCTTGGCCCTGCACCACAATCCCCCATGCCCTCGATACCTCTTCCTTTCCATCGCTCTTTTCATCACCTCCTTCTATTTGTTCAACAAATATCACCCCACACTTCAAGGCTGTTTGGCTTCCATGAAATTCCAACTCAACCTTTGATTCCCTACTCCCAATCCTTACGGGCAGTCCATTCAACCTATTGATTTAGGATAAGATTAAAAGTTGTGCATTATTACCCATAAAGTGTTGTGCATTATAGTGGGAAGAAATTGAAAGTTGGGTTGCTTTCTGGTTTCTTCCATTTGTGTTAGGGTGATTTAACTGTATAATAACTGCATGTACATTGGTGGTGCTGTGCCATATTTGTATGTACCCAATATCTGTATGTAACTTACAAACCTTGAAATTGAACAATGATTTATTTAGTAACGAAAGTGGACAAAACGAGATGTGTTTGAACTCCTATTCTGATGCATTTGAAACATGTGGTGAACACAGTTCATTGTAGCAATATGAATGTCTGAGGCTCGTTTTTTGCTAGCTTGCTTTCAAGATGTTGGAAACATGTTATGTTTGCTTGCCTGTAATATCACGAAAAAACATCATTTGCAATTTGCAAATAATTCTTTGGATGATGGTGGAATGCATATGGCCTTGTTTGATTCCTGAGGTGGTTTTATTTGCAGGATTATTCTTAATCCCTTTCTTGTGTATTTTCAGCTGTGTAGTGGAAAAGCTGCCTTAGATTTTGGAGCGTCTGTCGAAAGAACAAATAAGCTATTAGGTGTGCTCTGTTCTCTAGAGAGGCTTTTGGGAGGGGGATAATTTTTTTGTGATTAAAATGTTTGAATTTTTTAAGAAATCATTAACAATGGATTTTGAAACGAATTTTTCAATTAGCTTTCTGTTAATCTATGATTCAATCAAATAATTAAGTGGTAAATGTTTGTTTATATGTTTATATCTGGAAATAAAGTTCTCAAAATTTTGAAATTGCATGAGATTCGAGTTTAATGAATTTATTATAATGTTTACTAAGATCACAAGCTTAGTTTATTCATTTAATCTCATCATCTTTTTTTTTTTGCTTTGTTTTATTGCAGAAACAATCGACATTGAAATCGATTTGGCTTACCTTAGCTTCCTTTCCTGTAAGGTTTCATTTACATTTTCTTTTTTACAATTTAATTTAATTTGATTTCCCTTTATTTTACTTTGTACAACATTTTGCAGATTAGCAGATTTTCCCGTAAGCTAAACTTGCTTATCTACTAGTAGGAAAATAATGGGATTGAGAAATAGAGATGCTTCTATTTAAGATTTTGGATTGGATTTATGCAGTTTGAATTTCATTAATTTCTTTTTTGGTACATATGTAATTTAGCTTTTAGAATAAGTATGACTATCTCAATTGAAAGTGATTAAATCCTGCACGTGTAATATTGGTTGGTTTTAAGATAAAAAAAATGTAAACTTATTTGTTTACAAAAATATTTGATAATACAAAAATGTAAACTAATCAAATGTTAGATTTTGTTACAACAATTAATACAATTAACAATTAATAATTTGATAATTTTACTAACAATTAGTTTTAATTTTATCAAAAAAAATAATTTTAATTAAAAACAGGCCGGGCCGGGCCGAGCTCGGGCCACATATTTTTTTCTCGGGTCGGGCCTGGACAAAATCTCAGGCCCATATTTTGGGCCGAGCCTGGCCCGGGCTTAGGAAGCGGGCTGAAATTTTTTATGGGCCCGGCCCGGCCCAGCCCATGGACAGGTCTAGTGACAAGTAATAAGTGATAGCTTTAGCTACATTTATCTGATCAGTGACAAGTGACAAGTGATGAGTGGTAGCTTTAGCTACACTAATCTGATCAGTGACAAGTGATAAATGTGATCTGTGTAAGACCATGGCAAGGCTATGGCTTCGGAAAGTGCTAAGTGATCATACGCAAGACTATAGTTTTACTATGGCAAAGTGGAAGTGAAGTACTCAATTTTCCATAACCGTTCCCTAATTTGATTAAGGATGGTAAGTGACAAATGGACCCAAAAGAATTATAGTAAATGAATAAGTGGTAGTGAATTTATACCAGGATGATGAGTTGAGTTGATGTTGTTATTTAAGCTAAAGTGATATTTTCATTGCAAACTTGAAAATTTCATAAATGTGTTAATGAATGGTATAATCAATAAACGTTGAGTTAAATGATAAATACGTATTAGTATTGAACTTAATGATTTGAATTGTGAACATGAGAATTTTGTGAATTGAATGAAATGGAAATGAAGCATTGAATTATTAAGACTTGTGAATTGCATGAATATGTATCGGGTCTCGTAGGTCCTACTTATTATGAATATAATATTTTGAGGATATATTAGGAAGAATTATAAAATCATGTTAATAATTTGAAAGTTTTAATTTAGATGAAGTTTTATAACTCGGTTAAATATGTTTACAAGTGTATGTGTTCTGGTAATGCCTCGTACCCTATTCTGGTGTCGAATACTGGTAAGGGGTGTTACAGCACTTCTCAAAAGCACTTTTCCATAGCATTTTTCAAAAGCACTTTTCAAAAGTAATGAAGAACTGGTCCTAAACAACCTAACCCTAACCCCACACTTTGATTCGACGTGTCTTTCTCCCCTGCCAGCCTCACCTCAAAAGTTTTCACTTTCACACACGCCCTTTCCCAATCACAATATCTCCTTTATATTTTTGGAAGACGACGACGACGACGACTTTTAGGGCCATGCACCTTACTTGGTTATCTTATTATACTTAAATGCCCAGAAAACAAAACAAAAAATAGTAATTATTATCATTATTCTAGAAAATAAAAAAATAAATAGTAATTATTGTAGTACTAGACTTGTAACACCCCTAACCCATATCCATTGCCAGAATAGGGTTACAGGGCATTACTGGAGTTTACAAATTAATTTACAAACATTTCATTATTTCATCAAGCATTCATATTTATAACCAATCAATATCAAAACATTAATGAGCTAACGTTGGCCAATTTAACTTATTCATGTCATTATAACCAGAATAAAATCATCCAAAATTACTGATAAAACCAATGAATAATGTGATATATCTCCAACAAGCTTCCAATCTAATTGAGCTTCCGATAATCATTTCAGTGCATCTCATAATTATACATATTACCAATAATAATTCAATTCCAATAATAAAATACATATTTATATAATATTCATCACCAAATAACATTCACTTTAATTAAAATTATATAAAATATAGTTCATACGAACTTACCAAGCTAAATTGTAGAAATACCAAAATTTAGGGACATTTTGGTAATTTCCTATTTTCCTCATATTTTCACTCAATCTTGATCTAAATAATATTTCATTCAATTTATTAATTTAAATAATAAAACAATTCATTTCATGCAATTTGATCACTTTTTGATATTTTTACAAATTTACCCTTAAAGTTTCACATTTGTTCAATTTAGTCCCTAAACTTAAAATATGTAAATTAGATATTTTTAAAATAATCTCATATTAGCTGAATATTCACATATATTTTTCCTCCTTCTCCTCTCCATTCCACATCCTTGGTATATACATAATACCACTATTTACTTATTTACTCATAACAAGCTATTCACTTAAGTCATGGTCACTAAATTAATTATATATCTTAAGCTACAAAACTCTGAATTGAGATCTGTTAATTTTATCTGAAACTAGACTCACATATATTATTACCACAAAATTTTCAAAATTTTTTGGTCCATCCAATAAGTACAGTTTATTTTTTAAAGTCATATATTTTCTGCAGTCTTACAGTTTCGACCCTTCTTCACTAAAAATTTATTATCTCCTCGTACAGAATTTTGATGATGTTACCATTTGTTTATATTGAAAATAGACTAATTAAGTATTTAAAAATATAAATTTAAGCCCCTAATTATTTTTATCTAATTTTTTATGATTTTCCAAAGTCAGAATACGGGAACCCGAAATCATTCTGACCTTGTCTCACAAAATTTATTATATCTCATGATTTACAATTCCATTACTTACACCGTTTCTTCTATGAGAAACTATACTAAATAATATTTAATTCCATATTTTTTTCATCCTCTAATTCGATTTGCACAATTTATGGTGATTTTTCAAAATTAACCTACTGCTGCTGTCCAAAACTGTTTTAGTGGAAGATGTTGATTGCTAAGTTTATAACTCCCTTATTCCCTTTCTCTATAATATTTCCCATCACTTTCACTTATTTTCCTTCACTAATATATCAAGAACATAAGAATTTATATAACAAAAACTCTACTATAACATCATTTCCATGCTTTTTCAATAATATCAAACTTAAAAATGTATTGAAATCTCAATGTTCTTACCTTGTTCTATTAGTTTCAAATTTTAACTTGATTTTCTCTCTCCTCCAGCTTCTATTTCTTGAATCTAACTTGATATTTTAGCTCCCCATAGTCTCCTTGTTATCTTTCTCTCTCGATGGATATGAAAATTCTTTTGATTTCTAAGTGAAAATGGTGAGTATTTGGTGAAAGGACCAAATTGTAAAGAAAGTAAAACTTTATTTCTTTCTCTCTTCTTCTCACGTTGGTGCATGGCAAAAATGGTGGGATGGTGGCTTTTTTTTCCCTTTCTTTCTACATATATATACTAAATAAAATAATAAAATATCATTAAAAAATTAAATAAAATATTATAAACTAATATTTATTTATTTATCTAAAATATCTCCAACATCATCATTGCCTTCTAGATTTCTCTCTCATTCTAATTGACCATTTTGCCCTTCATGATCTTTTAAAATTTCATCCTTGAGTCATAACTCAATTTGGTAAAATTACGATTTAGTCCCTCATAATTCTTCACTTATTCAATTTGATCCTAATTCATCCATTTTCCTTAGTTTCTAGATCATTTCACCCTTAAAATATTTGCACAATTAATCCTTCAAAATTTTCATATTTATACTTTAACCCCTCAAATTTTAAAGATTTACTCATAGGCAACAAAACTTTTCTCACTTTTGTGAATTAGTCCTTTCTTTCATTAATATGTCATAATATACTTCCCAATGTTGACATAAATCAAAATTTTGCTTTTTGTCACTTTATTTCCTTATTTTACTATATCAAGTATACCTATTTTCTTACTGTAGTAATTTTCGGGATATTACAAGACTCAAGTCCAAGTTTCTGGAAAATGAAATAAAATAAATAGTAATTATTATAATTACTTCAGAAAAAATATTGTTTCTTATCCTGCAAGAAAAGTTCAAGCAAAGATTATATCCGAGAAGTACAAGGACATAGAGTTTTACGACTTTGACAAATATGGCCTATAAACGAGGCAACAAGTTTAAGGGTAGAGGAAGATAGGAGGACCATTTTTTTTCGGAGCATTAGGATCCACCTCATTGGCGCCACCAGTGCTACAACCAATCGGTTTCCTTAACGGTGGATAAACATTACATGAAAGAGAAGTTTATGGCTGGAGGGGCAAGATAACGATAGAGAGACTATTTCTATTCAGTTATTATTTCTATTTATTATATTTAGAATTTATTATCATTTAATTTAAGTTAAATAGAAAAATTAATAATTTAATTTAAGTATAATTAAAATAAATTATTATTTTAATAATTTAGAATTTCATTTTTATTATGATTATGATTTTATTATTTTCTTTACATTCATCATTTAAATTCTATTAAGGGAGAAAATTTTTTTTGGAATAATTATAAGGAGATCCCAACATTTTAGTCAAAAGTAAAAAAAAAGTGTCGCGTGTCATCAATTGACTAACATGTCACGTCAGCAATCTATTAATGGATTAACATAATTTTTAACGACAGTAACCAGTTCAAATAATTATCTTAATTAAAATGACTTAATTGAGAAGAAAATTATAATGATCAAAATAAGACACCCTATTTTAAAACAACTTTAAGTATTGTTTACCCTAAATATTAAGATAAATATTATTTATCTTCATAATAATTAAATAATATTTATTTTTATTATAATAAATAAGATTTAAATTTAATTATCAAAACTTTTCATACTAATGAAATAAAAAATAATAATTGGTTAAAATATTTTTTTACACAAATAATAAGTTAATTAAAATTCATGTTTTTAATTGAATGATGGATGCTTATTTAGCAATAAATTTTTTTTAACTGTGCTGATATTTATATTATCAAGAGAAAAGATGAAAATGAATACAGTCTTAAAAGTAGCAAAAAGAAACAAAAAAGATTGGCTACCTAAATGGTGCCTTGAGAAACAAAACTTTAAAGCTGTTCCTAGAAAATCAAAATCACCTAAAATAAAAAATGAACGAATATATGAACCCTCCATCTCCTCTCTTCTTCATCAAACAGCAAAACTCCCTTATCAGCCATTCAAGAGATCTCTTATCTTCCAAAATCTTACTTTCTTGATTTCACAGTCTCTTCAAAACACGAGTTCTTCGGGTGCACCATCACCTCAAACCCGGACTCGACCTTTCTCTCATACCACTGTGTCTGTTATTTCTCCTTTCTTGATTTACTAGAAACTCTACTGCATGTGGTGCTTCCTCAATCCAAAATCGAAGATGCTCGTATCGTTCTCCATATTTCGCCATCGCATGAGCCACTTTATTAGCTTCCCTCGGTATATGCTGAAAACTCAGTCTTCTAAATCTACGTCCTTTTTCCTTAATCTCTTTAATCAAGTTGCGGATGCACGATTTATCTTCATCCGTGGCTCTCAGTTTGCGTATTATGGTTAGCGCGTCTCCTTCAAAGCATACATCCTGGAATCCCATTTCTTCCGCCAAAATAACAGCTTGCAGACACGCCCTTGCCTCAACCATAACGGGATCTGCAATATTTTTCCATGGGTAGGTACTTGCTGCCATTATCAGTCCATCTTTGTTTCGTGCAATGATTTCTGTGGTAGAGAAGTTTGCTGATTGATTAAAGGAGGCATCAAAATTGATTTTTATGGTGTCATTGTCAGGTGGTTCCCAGGTTAATATTCTACCATCACATGAACTCGCTAACTTTTCCCTTGTAGCAGATATCTCAATGTCGTAGGCCTTAATAAAACCCACTACTTCAGTTGCTGTCTCCCGTACACCCTCATGATAACTTTTATTGCGATTATGCCAAATTGCCCAATAGGTGATAGCTCTAAGTTTACAATCTCTTATGCTCTGACTTTCAAAATCTTTTACTAACCAATTTTTCCAACTGGTTTCTTGATTGCATGTTGTGACTTTCACTCCCAATCCCCTCAAAACCTGTTGCGTGAAGATACAATCTCTAAAGAGATGTTCCACCGATTCCTCTTCAACTTGACACACTGGGCAAACAGTATTACGGACCAAGCTACGGGTTTTAGATTCTGTAAAGTAGGAATATAGCCATTAACAGTTCTCCAAATTAGGATGCATATTTTACTAGGGATCTTGAGCTCCCAGAGCTTTGTAAAGAAAGTGGTAGTATTTTCATTATTTAATTTTGTACCCCCTCTGTAATAAGCCATCTATAGCCACTTTTTGCTGTATATACCCCGGAGTTGTCACCACGCCATACTAGAGTATCCTGTAATCTGCTGCTCACTAAAGGAATTGAAGCTATGTTCTGCCATTGTTTCTCTCCAAACAGCGTGCGAATAACTTCTTGATTCCAGGTATTCTCTTCCTTATTAATTAAATCAGACACTCTGGTGTACCTTATATCAATATTTTGACATTCAATTCTGTCATTGCCAGGTCCAGGAAGCCATTTATCATTCCAAATGTTCACTGATTCCCCATTACCGATTCTCCAGCCCATTCCTTCTTCAAGAAGATATCTAGCTCCTAAAATGCTGCGCCAGGTATACGAAGGGTAGGTTCCTATCCCCTCACTCATAAAATCACCTTTTGGAAAATACTTGGCTTTCATTACGCGTGCCAACAAACAATCAGGTTGCATAATAATTTTCCACCCCTACTTTGCTAACAGGACCAAATTAAATTTTGACAGATCTTTAAATCCTAATCCTCCCTTTGCTTTGGCACTGCATAACTCCTTCCATTTACACCAGTGAATCCGTTTATTTGTTTTAGAATTCCTCCACCAGAATTTACACATCAGAATCTCCAATTCATGACAAAATGTAACTGGTAACTTAAAACATTGCATTGCACAAATCGGAATTGCTTGAAAAATAGATTTTAAAAGTACCTTCTTCCCTCCAGCCGAAAAAAATTTCATTTTCCAGTTGCCCAATAACTTCATGCATTTTTCTTTTAACTCAACAAAAGCATGCTTTTTTCGGCGACCCACCATGGTTGGAAGCCCCAGATATTTTTCTGGATTATTGGAATTCCTGACGCCTAATATCCTTCCCACTTGATCCTTTGTAAGCGAATCCACATTGCCGCTGTAATAGATAAGGGATTTTTCAAAATTAACCAATTGTCCAGAAACCTTTTCATACTCCTGTATCACACTTTTCATACGGTTAGCTCCTTCTGTTGAAGCTTCTCCAAATAGAATACTATCATCTGCAAAGAACAGATGTGACACTGACACGTTACCTCTCCCCACCTTTGTCCCAACAAGACTCCTTTCCCTTTTTGCAAGTGCAATCAGTCTTGAAAATCCTTTGGCACAAATGAGAAATAAATATGGACTTAATGGATCACCTCGTCTTAATCCTCGTTGTGGCCTGAATTCTTCCCCGTTTTTCCCGTTAACCACCACTGTATATACTACACTGGTGATACATCTCATAACCAGTAAGATCTAGTTCTCACAAAATCCCATACTGTGCATCATTTTTCTAAAAATCTCCACTCAACTCTGTCGTATGCTTTGCTCATATCTAGTTTCAAAGCAAAGCTTTTTTTCGATGTTCCTCTTCTTTTTTTGAACGAGTGCAATACCTCATAAGCAACTAGAATGGTGTCTGTTATTTGTTTTCCTGGTACAAACGCTCATTGAGTATCCTCAATACATAAGTCCAGTACCTGTCGAAAACGTGAAACAATGACTTTTGAGACAATTTTGTAAATAACATTGCACAAGCTAATGGGTCGAAACTTGTTTATAGACTTTGGCGATTTCTCTTTTGGTATAAGAACTATGTTTGTTTTGTTTATCTCCTCTACATTTCTTCGTCCATTAAGAACATCCAAACAATATTTTGAAACTCCCTCTCCAACAACATGCCAATTCTTATGATAAAAAATTACTGGAAATTTGTTTTGTCATGATGCCTTAAGGGGTGCCATGGATTTTATCGCCCTCACCACTTCTTCTTCTTTAAATTCCTCCATTAAAATACTGTTGTGTTCCTCTGTGATGCATGGTAAAAACGAATTAAACAATCTGTCATTGTTTTCCACTGGTTTAGATGAGAACAAATCTGTGAAAAACTTAGTAGCTAGAATCGTGATTTCAGACTCATCAGTGGTCAAGTTTCCAACTTCATTTTCCAGCCCCTGAATCCTATTTTTTCTTCTGCGATTTGTTGTATTCTTGTGAAAAAATGCCGGATTCCTGTCTCCCATTTGAAGCCAGTTAACTCTTGCCCTTTGTTCCCAGAAAAGTTCCTCTTTATCTGCCTCAAGATTCAAATCTAGCTTAATCTTAGTAATCTCATCCAAAACAACATTACTGATATCGCTAGCCCCCAGTTTCAGTAGTCTACCATTTAAATCTTTCATTCGTTGTTCTTTCCGTCGTTTCTCCTTCTTCGCCCAAGTACTCAGATTCGTACCCACTTTTTTCAACTTCTCAAGCACATCCAGATTATTTGAATTCCACTCCCGTGTTATCCTCTCCTCAATTTTCTCGTTTAGAATCCAATTTGCATCAAAACGAAAATGCCAATGTTTTTCCTTCCCTAGTATCCCTTCATCCCAAAATGTATCAACCATGACTGGACAGTGATCTGAAAAACTGTGTTGTAAGTGGCTAACCTTAAATCTTGGAAAAAGGTCCCACCATTCCATATTTGCAACACCTCTGTCCAATCTTTCCCCTAATGTTGTTGTTAGTCAGCCAGCCTCTTTCCCATGTGTACCATTGTCCCGAAAACCCCAAATCATATAAATCACAATACTCAAGTGTTTCCCTAAATGCATTCATCTGCCTTTCATCACGGATTCTCCCCCCTTTTTTCTCAAAAGAAAAGAGAATTTCGTTGAAATCTCCGATAGTCAGCCATGGTTTGCTACTTTCACGTTTTAGGAGCTTTAATAGATCCCAAGTCTTTTTCTTTTCATTCTCCACTGGTTCTCCGTAAAATCCCGTGAGTCTCCATGAACCCATCTCCTCTTCATTTTCGATTTCTACATCGATATGAGATTTTGAAAAACTTTTCAACAATACATTCCCTCCCTCCTTCCATCCTAATGATAACCCTCCACTCGTGCCTACTGCCGCCACATCAATACCACATGTAAACTCACATTGTCTTCTTATTGATTCCATTCGTTTACTTGTAACCTTTGTTTCCATAAGAAATAATATTTGGGGCTTGATATGTCTCAATTTGTTTTTGAGACGTCGTACAGTTCGAGGATGCCCCAAACCCCGAACATTCCAACTTAAGATTTTCATTGTGCCCGGTCAGTCACCTTTGGAGTGACTGCCGATAAATTGATCTCCATATTTCCTTCTGTTAGGCTCTTACTATTTCCTAAAGACACATTTTCAGGATTAATCCTTTGCCGTTTTTTTCCATCAACAAGCTTTATTGGTAAATCTTCCATTTCTTCTTCGAACTCTTTTTCCTTTAAATTTCTCAAATTAAATCGATCCCTTTCGTTTATGATCCAAATTTGCCGAGTGATACGTCCCAAGGCACCTCTTTCCCCCCTGAGCTTGTTCCTATTATTACCCTCTTCGTCAAATCTTCTTAGCCTTCTTTCCCCATCAATCTCCATATCATTCCATTTTTCCTTTTCTGTATCCACTCTTAGCCATTTGCTCACGGCCTGTCCTCCCCGTCTTGGCATTGTTCTTAGCGACAGATCCTACCCAAACTCCACTTGTTGGTTCCCAAGTGTTAATCTTACTTCACAGAAACTCTCTCCATGACCAAGTCGACCACAAATAAAGTAAAAAAGTGACAGTCTCTCATACTGAAATATAACATATATAAATTTATTCTGCTCGATGCTGATTCGTTTTTTCCTTTTCAGTGGTTTTCGAATATCAAGTAGAACCCTAATTCTCATGAATTTACCTCCCCCTCTTGTCACCATTGCAGAATTATACTCCATAAATTTGCCAATAAAGTCACCCAGCTGACGCGATGTTCCCTCTGATGTTACTCCTTTGGGTAGGTTGTGGATCTGAACCCAAAAAGCTGCATTCCATAGGGGGATCAAATTAGGATCTTCGTCTCTTGCTAACCTATGAAAAATAATGAGATGTCTATTAAAAAACCATGGCATCCCATCCATGACACGCTTTAAATCAATCTCACTGTAGAATCTAAATAAAATCCTTTTATTCTCTAATTCTATGATTGATACTCCTCTTAATGGATGCCATAAATCAGCCAACGTGTTTCTTAAAGATGTGAAATTTACAATGCTATCCGTAATAACTCTCCCCACCAGACATAGATCATATAACTCTTCATCAGCCTTATTTTCCTCCAATACCACCATGGGATCTTCCTCTTCATCGTTGATATTGAGGTTGGCTAACTCAGTATCCACGTGATTAACATTGGCCATGACCCTTCTTTGTCTTCTAGTAATTAACTTCCCTTTAACCGGCAGAACCACCGTATTAGATTTAAGATTCGTGACAAGGTAAACAAAAAAACCCTAAACTTTAAGTCAAAAATTCCTTCCAATCGGTAGTATTTCAATCACCCTAGAATTTGAATTTCGTGCGACAAGGCAAACAAGAAAACCCTAACTTCGTGCAACAAGGCAGACTTCAAAAGTGAGAAAAGCGAGAAAAGTATAAAGATAAATTTTAAAGGCAGACTTCTTTATAAAGAGGTATAGTTTTTAGGCACTAATAAAATAGTGTCACGCTATTAAACTTTAAAGATAATAAAGTATTATTATACACTCATCTGTATTTATTATCTTCTCTAACTTAATTTAACTTTAATTAAATTACTTAAAAATTAATTTTTTAAATTATAAATAAAAATATTTTATTCTTTTACAATTTTTAATCATTTTTTTTCAAAAGTTAATATTTTTTGTGCAATCAAATTTTTTTAAAAAAATTAACTTCTAAAAGTGGATTTTTTCTTTTTTCCATTTTAAATTTTTTTCTACTTCATATTATACATTTTTTAAAAGTAAAATTTTTATTGCATTGAATCTTTAGTAATAAGAATTGTGTATGTTATTTGATTTTTCTTATTTTAATTAATTATGTTTTTAAAAAAATAGAGTTGGAGAGTAGGATGAATATAGATGGATGTATAATAAATTAATAATAATTTCACGTCTTTAAAATTTGATGATGTGTCAAAATTTTATTGGTGCCTAAAAATTTTAATTTTTAGGATCATCTTAATATAAGTTATTCCTATGAAATAAATTGTATTAAGATTATCCTAAAAAATATAGTTTTTAGACACCAATAGATTAGTGCTACGTTATTAAATTTTAAAGATAACAAAGTATTATTATAGACTCATCTATATCTAATATTTTCTCCAACTTAATTTAACTTTAATTAAATTATTTAAAATAATTATTTTTTAAAATTATAAATCAACATCTTTTCTTCTTTTACAAATTTTAATCATTTTGTTTTTTTCATAAGTTAATATTTTTTATTTTTGTGCAATTTTTTCCATATCATTGACACATCAGTTTGGTAATTATTTTACCCAGAATCTTGAACTTTGACCTCGAACTTTGAACCTTAAACCGTGAACCTCGAACCTCGAGGTTCGAGGTTTGGGTTCAAGATTACAAATTCAAGGTTCGGGTTTGACTTCGAGGTTTAAGGGTTCGAGGTTATGAGTTATGAGTTTGGGATTCGAGTTTAGGGTTTTAGGTATTGTATTCAAAGTTCAAGATTCTATATCCATGATTCAGGATTTACGATTTGAGGTTCAAGGTAAAAAAATTACCAAAATGATATGTCAATGATATGCAAAAATTGTTGAAATGTTATTAAATAATTTCTCTATGGATGAATGTATAATAATAATTTCGTATCTTTAAAATTTGATGGTGTGACAAAATTTTATTGGTATATAAAACTTTAATTTTTAGGATTATTATTAAGTTAATCCCTTTATATTAAACAACCATCTAATCTTATTTTATTGATTTAAAATTGTTAAAAAAATAATTACTTACGTCGCATTTAAATAAGTCGTCCAACTCAACATTGAATCTTGTAATATATAATGTGGAAAACTATTTTGGAAGGGTTTGCAGAAGAGGGGAAAAGGACTCTTAATATAGAAGAAAGATAGCTAATGGTATAGATTTGAAGAGAAAACTCAACAGTGTAGATGCGTCCGTATTTCTGTAAAGGAATCACGGATGGTGAATTAATAGTTTTCCATAAAACTTACTGTTTATGATGGACTTCCAGGAAGGTAAGACCCATATGATTATATATATTACATTGATGGTTGCTTGGAAAATCCCAGGTGGCATGGCATCTTCAACCCTGTAATCATGAAGGAGAATCCACCACAGAAATAAATATACAGTGGATGAACATGATTTTCTGGTACATGGGTTTGGTTAATTATGAGAAACCATCCAAAGCATACATGTCTCAGAGTCTTTACAATTTTGTAGCATTAAGACAGGACTACGTATATTTACAGGATTCTTAATATTTGTGGTTTCTTTTTGGAAATTTCTCTTGGATCTCTCTTAGCATTGGATCAGTATTCTTGAAATTTACCCAAAAATTAATCATTAAGCTCTGATCAGTATCCCTTCCATGAAAATATGATTAGGTTTCATAAACTGACAAGTAAATATAAACAGCTTAAAAAAGCAAATTGAAAATCGATCTTCTTCCTTGAACAAACAAACGAATGTATCAGTTTCCAAATTAATTTCTCATGTGTAAAAAGATTGATCTTATAGCTGGTGGTACAGCCTCTGTTCAATTAATATATAGGCATCAGACAAGAAATGAGATACTGACACATGATCCATATCATCAAAGGAGTGGCTCATCACCTCACCTGCCATTCTGTTTCCTATCTGTAATCTCTGAAATGAAGTGATCAATCCATGCCCCTCGACTAACTTGTTTAAAGGAAGAAGAGAAGGGTCTATCATGAAAGAGGAGAACCTGTCAGCTTAACCAAGGATGATTGCCTGCAAACCAAAAACAGGGCTAGCCTTAGTGAAACTTGTCGTGAGGTGCAGGCAAGTCATCCTTGGCTACCAAACTAGGTTCTTATCTTCATGGAAGACCTCTCTTCCTCGATCATATGCTTATGTATGCATGCATGCATGCTCCCATTGTGATCCCCAACAATTCCTTATCCAAATGTTAAGCCAAGATGGGGAAGACAAGGACTAACATGAAAGAAAAGAGCCTGTCAAGTTAGCCAAGATGACTGCCTGGTACCCAACAAGGGGTTCTCAAAGAAAATTTTTTGAAACCTCTTTGAAAGGAGCAGCAGGCAAGTCATTCTTGGCTACCCAACTCAATTCTTATCTTCATGTTAGACCTTTCTTCCTCAAATGTGATGCCAACACCAACATTTTGAAGTCTATATTTATAGTAGATGGAAATGAAAAAAAATTAATTTGATCAGATTCGTATTGCCATTCATTATTTTGATCCCTTCTCATCTATTTGCCTCATCCATAGGTTTTCTCTTTATGAACTTTTTTATTTTGGTTGCTTCCATTCTCGCTGCCCATAATGGAATATATTCGCTAGGGACCTCATGTTATGAGAGGTAAAGAGTCTACTCAAAGATTATGGGAAGTGTCTTGAAGTTTCTGACCATATACCGGTGCCATTAGTCACCTGCCCTAAGGTTTAGCCCGCCCCCCCCCCCTGAGAAAAATATAATGCTAGGGTTGTTGTGGCATAATCTAGATATGCATACCAATGCCCTTCTTAGCAAGGTCTCATTTATGCTACCATGTGGATTCGTTAGGCTTTAGATTTAGCTCAACCCCTCTGTTTTTTATGCATTTTTTTTCAGGACTCAAAAAGCATGTAGCTCTTTTTTGGGGGGTCTTGGCTATTGTCTTGAAGCTAATATCGTGTGACCATCTAAAACCCCAAGAACATTCATACGAATCAACGAGTTCATTAAATTTGCGCCTTCCAATCTTGATCAGAAACCAATTTATTCGCAACCAAAATCAGATGAATTTTTAAACCATAGATTTCAGGACATTGGTATGAGAGAAAGTGTGCTTAGTGAGGGCAAGGCCAAAGTGCATACATTGCATGCATTTGACTTTAGACAGAAGGAAATGGAACGAGTTAAAAAGAGTTCTGAGCCGTTCATTTACGCCCCAAAAATTTAATGTTGAATTAAATGAATTTGAATTACAAAATAATAGATATATGACAAAATTAAATGTTGAATTCAATGAATTTGGATTGTAAAAAAGTTTTTATAAAAATATACTTGTTAAAATTTGGTTTAAATGGTAAAAATAAAAGTTGTATATGTATATTCTTATTCAAATCTAAATTCGAAAAAGATGAAATTATTCTCATAATTATATAATTTTTTTTGTAAATATTTTTTTTGTAATTCTTTAACTGAGCTAGGATAGATTGATAGGTGACACCAACTTAGCATTGTTTCTAAGAAGCACTTTTGAGACAAAAAATACTTTTGAGTTAAAAGTATTACTAAACAATATGCTTTTGAGTTTTTCAAAAGTGATTTTGGGACAAATTTTTTTTTTTTAAAAAACACTTTTTTAGCCAATAACAGAAACAAAAAATTTTAGCTTTTGAGAAATAAAATATCTATTTTAAACATGATATTATAAAATAACAAATATGTATTTAAATAATATTTAAATTAATTAGTACTATGATATTTTAGTATGAATATAAAAAATAATTTATTATAACTTGTTGTTAATATTTTAATATATGAAATAAAAATTTTAAATATTTTTAAACAATTAATATTAATTATTTATAAAATTTAATTAGAATATATAAATTATCCTTTAAATATTTAAATATAATCATTAAATATTTTTAATTAGATATTAACACATTTGTATTGTTTTAAAAAATAATAGTGCGAAATAGCAGGTTTCTTCCTTCTCTATGGCGATAAAAGTAGATTAGGGGGATTTCACGGAGGAAGAATATGGTGACAAGGCAAACAACAAAAGGGATGGCAGCAAGCATGACGAGAAATTGTACTAGGTCATCGAAGAAGAGGGCAGAGCATAAGTCGAAGAAGATAGCGGTGTTGAGACTGACATACCCTTTAAAGATTCCAGAGACCGGACAACAGTTTCGCCGGAAGTTGTGGATGCAAGTGACACGACAGTGTTCATCCATGTGGTGTTGTTGCCTCCCAAGCACATAAATATACACATCAGACAATAAGGAACTGGTTGAATTTTCTAACTGACGACAAGGCATTGAGCACCATAACCAATCAAGCCTTCAATGGGACCAATAAGGAGGATGACAGGAGTGGGCAAACGATCAGAGGCAAGACCAACAAGGAGGCCAAAATGATAGAAGGGAAAGGGACGAGGGATGAAAATGTAATTAATTACTTCAAAGTGCTTAAAAATTTTAGTTTCTCCATTTGACCAAAAGTGCTTTTAAAAAGTCAAAAATCTCACAACAAAGTTACCTAGTTAGTACAACTTTTCTCTCAAACGTGCTTTTCAAGCTAAAAGTGTTTCTTCAAAGCATTATTAAACACGAACTTAGTAAAGAGTTTTATAAATAGTATATAGATATTTAGAATTTAGTATTTAGTGAAAATTAAGTGTTAAGCACAACAATGTTATTTGATATATGTAAATTTAAATATTAAATAAAAATTATAAAGTTAAAAACATATGTTTTTAAAATATCCAAACATTAAAATAATTTAAATTATTATGATCTAATTTTTTATTTAAAAAGAAAATGTAAGAATAAGATAAGAAACTTAAATGATATTAAATGTTGTTATACATTTGTGACCACCAACCCGAATCTCAGGTAGGATTTGAGTTGCCTACCCGTGACTAGGATAGGTCCCACCAGACGATTGAGTGTGAGGCAAACCATGAGAGGAAAGTCATGGGAGCTTGCGGACCCAGCTCGTAAGGAGAATTCGCACGAACCAAAGGAAGATCGTGGTCTTAGTTCACATATACTCAAAGAGCTCGCAGAATGGAGATCGTGTGGTTTGACAGGCAACCCAGAGTGAAACAAGTGTCCAGTATGCTTGAAGTCCGCTCAGAATGTTAGTCCTAGAAATAGTAGGGTAAAGTCATGAACATTTGGGTCATGTCGTGAACAGTAACAGTATGTAATATATATAAATACCCGAATATTCCCATTATTAATAAGATACGAGATTAAATTACTCTCATTAATAAGATACGAGATAAAATTACTCAACAAATATATTCTTCAATCTACTTATTTTTTCAATCAATTTTATAAAAAAAATCCAATTAAACATATTTTTTTAAAATTTGTCATCAAACAAATTTAAAATTTTAATATTCAATAAATTAAAACTAATCAATATACTTTACAAATCGCTCTATGACCACTTTCTGGATTTGAAAATATAAATGATTTTGACTTGGCTCAAGAATAAAATCTAGTTTTAAGGCACGATATTGGTCAAATATATTTTTGTAAATGCTGATAGAAACACACATCAATATACCAATTTTCATGGGGCACATGATTCTATTGACATCATACGTCCAATTAGAGATGCCCCAACTAACCAAAACCAAGCAAAATTGAAAACAAATTTAAAAATGTCAACACTATTTGTACCAAGCAATATGGCTTTTTGCCTAATTGACTTTCCTTGTGCATGCATTTTAGTATCTATTCCTCCTCCTGTAACCATCTTTGTCTCATTCTCCGTATCAATTAATAGGCAGATACTGCTTTCAACTTCATTTACCTTAAGCTATCCTCTTCTTTGTTATGGCCTTTATCTCTTCAATAGAGTTAATCCATGGATCAGGTTGAATTCGAATTGAATCCTAACAAAATTTTAGGCTTGATTAATAGGTCAAGTTCGATTCCGACTGGAAAACAAACCTAAATTTTTATTCAAATTCAGCCCAGATTATATATGCTAAACTTGAGCTCAGCTCGACCTGGCTTGTATTATTTTTTTAAAAAAATATTATATAAAAGAAATTAAAAAATATAATATATCAAATGCACTAAAAATATTAAAACAAATGTTTCCTAACAAATTTAAAAAAAATGCATCCGGGCCGGGCAAAAAAAAAACCCGAGATCCGACTCATTTAGAAAATAGGTATTGTTTTTTGTTCAAGTCCATATTTCAGATCTATATTTTTGCTCAAAACCCTCTCATTTTTTGGATGAGCCTTTGGGCCTGGTTGGGTGTAGAGGTGCTCATGGGTTGGGCGGCCCAGCCCGGCCCGAAGACCCGCCCGAAATTTGGGAGAGTTTGGGTAAAAAAATAGGCCCGAAATATGGACTCGGGCAAAAAAATAGGCCCGTTTTAAAAACAGGCCGGGCCTCGGGTAAATTTTTTTGGCCCGGGCCCAGCCCGGATCTAAATAAATTTTTTTTATTTTTAAATTTTATTATTAGAATTAACTTTCCCAATTCCCCTCCCCATTTCCCCGACACCCTTCCCTTCCCTTTTTTTTCTTCAGAGACAAATCCCTAAATTCCCTTCCCTTTTTTTCCCCCAAATCGGAAACCCACCTCGCCCGACCCACCATTCCACCTCCGGTGACCGGTCCTCCACGACTCCACCTCCGCTCTAACGGTGCTTCCGGCGAATCTAGCCTTCAACGTCTTCAAAGGTGAGTTATCTGTTAACGGTTTCCTAATTTTTTAACGTTTTCTCCCTTTTTTGCTTTTTGATGTTGGTTGTGATTTTGATTTTTGCTGTTAATGGTGTTTTGATTTTGATTTTGCTGTTAATGGTGTTCTGATTTTGATTTTGCTGTTAGTGCTGTTAATAGTTGTGTTTTTTATTTTTGCTGTTAATGGTGTTCTGTTAATGTTGCCATATTTATGGCTTGAAGGTGTCTTGGCACATAAATGGTATCAACACAAAATGAGGTTGAGAAAATGAGTTTAAGGCCATCGAAATTGTCAGTGTTTAAGCTATGACGAACCAGTAACAATGAATGGAAAATCTCAAGCGAATTGGAATATGATGTTTGCTTATTTAACTGTAAGTTTATTTATTTATGAACTGTGATCCTCTTTATGATAAAAAAAAGACACCTACTCAAGGGTATTTCATTGAAATTTTTATTAGATTATTCTAGCCATTCTGAAATGAGTTGTCTAAAAACCCAATACAAACATGTTACTGTAATGACGGTTCAAAGCACATATATGTAGCAGAGAGTAGATAAAACTTGGTCTGGTGTAAAGATCCTGGCATATCTGATTATAGTTTGTTTTAATATTATATTCTGGCAGGTTGGTGCCAGTACACATCATTCATGCATTAATACATGATGCCTTAAGTCTTGATTAAGCTCTTTGTGTGGAAAGAGCTATGGATTCCTAATTTCGCTTATTTTCTTGTTAACCTAGTCATTCAGTTGCCTTATAATTTGCTAAGGATGAATCATATTATAAATCAATTGTCAGAGTCTCATGGACCTTCCTTTTATGTCTTTGTTGTCACCTTCTTTTTCTTTTTTATTATTTCAGTTTTGAAAAGCTAATGAATTTTTATTGGTAATAATGCATTCTTACTACCACTGACTTGCAAGAGCTTTGTTTGCTTATATTTGGTAGCCTGAACTTTATGTCAGTGTAGACACAATCATAAGTAGTTGAAACCTGAAGCTCATTGCATCCCTCGCAGAAAAAAAATATTTATTTAAGCGGGGGCTGAAATTAGTTCATTTATTTTCATTTAACTAGTTCCAGCATCAACTGAATGATTAATTAAGAGAAAGCTAGGGAGTAATAAATTGCAGGTTATTACCAACTTACCATTACATTTATGGTCTAAACATTTGTTTGAGATTTGTTTTCATTCATATTCCAATTCGTTATGGTCTAAACGAATTGGAAAATCTCAAACGAACCGTTACATTTGTTTTCATTAGTTTGATATAGTATTTTTTGGCTACTTTTGTCTTACTTATTAAATTGAGTATGGAACTATGGATCAAAGATCAATGAGAGTAATAGTATGGATCAATTTTGATATTGTTATCCTTTAAAAGCATAAAAATGTAATGATATGATAAACTTTAAAATATTTAAGTTAAAAAGTTAAAAGGAATTAAATTCTTAGTTAATTGTTTTAATTACTTGTATAATCATTTTTTATTTTTAAGATTTGATTGTTTGTAATTAAATTCAAATTAATTGTTTGTAATTAAATTCAAATAAGTAATCTTATTTTATTTTTTTGTTCATTATATATAAAAAATTACAATTTGACATTTGATATAAATTCAATAACAATTAATTTTAATATGATATTTTTGCCCGGGCCCGGCTCATGAAAAATATATGAAGCCCGGCCCTGGCCCGAACCCGACCCATCAACAATTCTACTCTCCCGTATAAATCGGTTATAACCAATTTAATTAATTTAATCAACACATATCAATTTTATTGGTTAAATCAATTATGATCTTCATTAAATTGATTAAATCGAACGGTTTTAAATTATTAAAATTTATAATTAAATCAAGAAATTTAATCAACTTAATATATATTATTGATTTCATATTTATATTATATAAAAATAAATCAATTAACTGATAAACTGGCCAATATTAAATAATGTTAAAAATTATCATTCAAATTCTAAAATCTGAACAAATTTATCGAAAAAAATTGAATGCTAAACCCGACTCTTAATGGATACTTAAAGTCAATTTTAGCCTCAAGTGATACAAATGTAAGGTTGATAGGATTGAGAGTTCATATATATATAAATATATATATTCATATTTATGATTTTTTTTCTAGACCTATTTTATACAATCTTCAAAGTTTTCAATGGGATTAAGGAATTCACATCATCAAATTTAGAGAGTCAAATTTATTTTTTGGTTCATGTAATATTGTGTGAATTTAATTCTACATTTTTTGGATTTCCAAAAAAAAAATGTAATTTAATCCAGTATTTTAATTTGTCACAAATCACTCCTCTCACTATTATATTTTACTTCAAATTTACATCATTGAAAAATTTCTTATGTATATAAATAACTCAAAACCAAAATTTTTCTATGGTATTTAAAAAAATATTTATGGTATGACATTAAAAATTCTAAATCTAATGATGTTGTGGTTTGAATTAAGGCATAACATTATTAATAATAAGAGCACAAATTTTAATTTTAATAATGAAAATATAAAGAAGAAAATTCATCGTAGTCGATATTGTATTGTTTAGTATATATCGTTTTGGTCCTAAATCGGTATCAAGTAGTTTAAGCTTTATTTCAATTAAAATTTCAGTATGTTTTGATTGTTCTGATGTGTGCTAACCTGCTTTGATCAATACTGACTTGTATTGATGCATGCAAGCTTGTACTAATTGATATAAATTTTTGATATCTTAAACTAATTTAAAGTTACTTTTATCTTAACCATTTAATTTTACTAAAATTACATTTAAAATTAAAATATAATTATTAAATTAAGCTATTAAATCTAATTGATTTTAAAACTTATATTTTATATTTAAATGAATGTAATTGAAATATATTTGTGCTTATTAAAAAAATAAAAATATAAAAAATATTTAAAATATTAATAAAATCGTAAACGATATATCAATATACTGTTACTAATAAGTATCAGTAGGAGAACAAAAACGATAAATTGAACCAAAACTTGCGTGTGGGAGTGGATTATAGAGATGAGCCCATGCTAGACTCTCCCCAAATTACTCAAATGTTTCTTCTGTTTGAAGACCTTGCGAACTAAAAGCCTTCGTATTACCAACTTTGGGCCTCAATAAGCCTACAAAGAGGTTGTGATCCAAAACTCGATCAGATTCTAGTCAAACTCCAAGCTCAATCCCGCCATTAAAGAGAGCATTATGTTAGTTTTCTTTGAAGTTGAACAAAATAAAAGCTTTTATATGAGTCCAAATTTTATTATTAATGATTGTATTATGCGTACGTCGTACCATTTTTAAGTTTTTATTTTAATTTTTAAAATTTTAAATTTTCAATATGGATTAAAAAGTCCTTAAAATCATTATATTATATTATTTTTTATAATTTATATTATCATATATGTGTGATGTCTCAACTTGTTATTTTTATAAAATACTAAAATAAATCACATTATTTTAATTAGTGAATTTAACCACAATGATTTCAGTTAAGATTAAAATTTAAAAAATGTAAAAATTAAAAATAAATGAATTAAAAAATAACAATAAAATTCAAAATTTTCATATAATAGGAAATTAACAATAAAATTTCATTCACTATTTGAGTCAAAACTTTAAATATTAAAAAATACAAAAAATAAACTTAATTAAATTAGAGGATATTAATTAAAAGTGAAAGTTGCGCATAAAACAACTACTAATACTTGACTTTTTGATATTTATATTAAATGTATTTTTTTAGCTTAAAAGATGATTTAATTCATAACACTAATTCGATTAGCATGGATATTGTTGTTAATATAAGAGGACGTGGGTTTGAGTATACTGAAGCACATTATCTTTCTATTTATGGGTTGATAAGAGACTATGTAATGAGATTGTTAAAGAAAATTCCTATCACCAATGTATATATTTTTTTGAGTAATCTCATTATAGATTATTCCAACCAATAAATAAGAAGATAATGCACTTCAAAGTACTTGAACTCACATATTCTTACATTGATAACAATAGTATACTCAGGAGCTGGCAGGACCGGTCCCCTTTAAAGATATAAATTATTAAAATAAAAAATATATTTCTACTATCATAACAATATATAATTTAATTTCGATCCGTATAAAATTTTCTGATTTTGGCCGTCAATAATAATAATAATATGTATACAAAATCATGTTAACACTCGTAAGGCGAATAATTTAATACGGTAAAACACAAGTACACGACATGGACAACCTTTTCCTTTTCTGAAAAATATTTTAAAACATTTTTCCTGCCAACTATTTAAAACTCGTGGAAGGGCCTGCCGTCGTCTTGTTAATAATATTATTTTTTGGTAGAGCCGTCGGCTTATTATTTGTAGTGAAATAAACTATGCCGCCTAGGTAGGCTGATGCCGTCATTTGCGTAAAATCTTGATTTATATTTAATATTCATAAAACAAAAAAGACAACGTTTTTTTTTAATCTATCCAAAAACGCAAAATAGTGAGAAATTCGGTTCAGTTTCATGGTGGCCATTGCAGCTTCTACGTACCTCGCAGCCGGTGTATCGACGCTCTCTCAGCGGCGCACTACCAGGAATAAGGAAATGTTGTCGGATTTTAGCTGTTTCGGCTGAGCGGGTAGGAAGAGGAACCAATTTTGGAGAGAATGAAAAGCTTGAGAAGAAGAAGATGAATCAGAAAATGGTGAAGGAAGAAAGTGAGGTAAAACCAAATATTTACGCAAATCCAGAGGAGTTACTGGAGTTTGAGGAGGATAAAAAGTGGTTAAAGGATTACTTTAAAGAGTGTAAAGAGATGATCAGAGCGGACGGCGGCCCGCCTCGCTGGTTCTCACCTTTGGAGTGCTGTTCTTCTACCTCTCCAGATTGTCCTTTGCTTCTGTTTTGCCTGGTTCGTTTTTGTTCTTCGTTCTCAATAGGACTAGAATCGTTTGATATATATAGTTTTGCTATATTGAATGAGAATAAGTTAAACTATATTATATATTATTTTATTTTAAATCAATTGAGTTTTACTTTTTAATTTTTATGACAAGCTGATAAGAGTGGGCTTGTGTTTGGTTATTTATTGTAATTATTATTTCACCAAACGTAAATTGCATGAATAATTATGTTAAAGTATGTAGAAAAAGTAAATCCTGTGGGCACGATGGTTACGATGTCTTGAGTTAGAGTTATATTAGTTGTGTCGAAATCATTTTTTTGAAAAATAAAAATTTTATGTTGTCGACTTTAAAAAATAAAAATTGGGAGTCGTCACCAATCTTTTATTGAGGTGTGATTGGATCACCTAAAAAAACGGCTTTGATCAACGAGTTTTAGAAAAACGGATTCGGGAGTCGGTTACGTACGAGGAAGGATTAGCACCCTCGTAATGCCCAAAATTGGTACTTAGTTAATTAATTAGAGTCTTAATGTCGAAAATTTAAAAAATATAATCCTTAGCAAAAACTTAAAAACGTTACTTATTAAGACCTTTATCATTTCGGAGAAAGAAAATATCACACCCAATGCGTTAGGACACAACATTCTAATTTCCTCAAAAATGAATTAGTCTAAGACTCGTGTAATAAAAATTTAAAAGAACATTCATTTGTTTAAGATTTAAGAAATCGCGGCCCAATACGTTAGGGCTCAATTCCTCAAAATCCCAAACTTGAAATATTTCCTTTATTATTTTTTTTTTTCAAAAAATCTTTGTCTCGAGAAATCAATATGTCACATCCAATACGTTAGGATACACCATATTTAACTCCCCAACAACAAGCTTTTTATTTTATATATTTTTTATTAATGAGCAACCCTCGATCGTTGGATTTAACAAAGAAAATCGGAACCCAATACGTTAGGGCTCAATTTCCTTGAAAATCCTAAATACGAGTGTTATCTCAATTTTGAAAATTTTAAAATCGAAAAAAAAATGATGTGATGCTACATTAAATATAAAATGTAATAATAAATACAACAATGGCATAGAAATAAACGAGATTAATGTACATAAACAACGACATGTAAAATATCAAATGAATATAAATGAAAACATAAATCAATAAGCAAATGAAGGAAATAAACAAAAAAATATAAAGAGAAAAAGGTACAAAATATATATACATTTGAAACTATGAAGAACAAAAGACATAAAGATAATTTACTCATAAAATTTTGGGTTATAAAACTTATATATATATAAAATACATAATGCATTTATGAAAATAAGGAAAATATAAATATATACATATAAAATATATTCATGCATTTACAAAAAATGAAATATATAAGTATAATATAAAAACGTGGAAAATATTTATAATAAGCTTTGAATGGAGTATAAATATATGTGTATATATTACAAAAATGTATAAACATATAAAAATCATAGAATATGGGCAAACATATAAATATTATGAAATATAAATGTGTATATATATATGTATAAAAAAAACTATGAAAATAAAATAATAATAAAGTATGTATATAATATGTATATATATTAAAACGTTTAAAATATATATGTATATATATTAACATGCATATGCGCACATATATGTAGGTATAATAATATATAATATAATAATAAAAATAATAATAACAAAATTAATAAAATAGACTAAAAACCTAAAATGAAAGATTAAGGATTAAATTGAAAATCAACAGAATTAAAAAAAATGAACGGCCCAATTAAAAGGCGCGAATAACTTATAGGGCTCGAATGGGAAAATATCTCCATCTTTTGAAACGCGTCACTTTATTAGGGCTAAATAAAATAAATAAATAAAATTCGCAGTGATATCACCTTCTCCCTTTTTTAAAATCGTAAATAAGTAAAAAATAATCGAAAAAGAAAAAAAAGAAAACAGTAAGCCACCTTTAAAAAACTGCCAATTGTTCTCCCTTTTTTATTGATTCTTTTTTTTTCAATGAAGGGAGAGGCCGCTATTTATAGCTGAGTCTCCCCAAATCCAACGGTACAGATCAATTACATCAACGGTGAAGATTAAAGGGTATCTACAAATTAAATCTCTAATATTACAAAATCATATCTTCTAAGATTACATATCATATCTAAGATTGCATATCCTCAAATATTATGTTTCCATATATGAGTTCGGGCTAAAATTAGGTATTACAAGTTGTATTGTTGTTAGAGTTTTACTCTCTTATTGTAATTTACCAAAAAATAATAGTAAGATTACATGATGATACATAGTTGCACGTTTTGTTTTACCATTTTTTAATTTTACTATGAAGATATATTTTTAAAAAACGTTATTATTTTTATGAATATTAAATGCATCGTCCTCAACTCTCTTGATCCATTTTAATTTAATTTTACTACTTTTAATATTTAAATTTTTTAAAGCTAAATAAATATATTTAAACATAATTTTTTAGAAAAAAATTAAACATAAAATATATAATAAAATTTATATATACAAAAATAAAATAATAATTTCATGTAATAAAACGAGACGGAACAAATAATTACCATAAAAAAATTCATGCCATTTCGCCCCGACATCTATTTTTTTTAAAAAGAATGTACTTTATTCAAATCGAAGAGATTTGAAATCCATCGGATAGTTCGAATTTTATCTTCCCAAATTACAAAATGTGTGAAATGTCGAATTATGACATTAATCTCGAAATAATATAAAAAAGGATATATTCTTTTATCACTCTTTTTGGTTGCTTATATAATAAAAGTTGAGAATAACTTACATTAGGATGATTCTAAAAATTAAGGTTTTTACACATTAATAAAATTTTGCCAAATCATCAAATTTTAAATATATTAAATTATTATCATACACTCATCCATAGAGAAATTATTTTATGGACCTTTCCCACTACATTATTCATGATCCATTTTCAGTTATTTAATTATATTTCAACAATACTTTCCATGTCATTGATACATAGTTTTGGTAAATTTTTTACCCTAAACTCTAAATCCTGAATCTCGAATAGAGGTGATTATGGGCCGGCTGGGCCCAGACAAAATTTTAGGCCTATTTTTCTAGGCCTGGGCCTGATCCGGCCTGAAATAATGGCCTAAAAATTTGTCCAAGCCCGGCCCGAAAGAAAATTGTTAAGCTTGAGCCCAGCCCGGCCTGGCCCATATTAAATATATATATTTGATTAAAAATAAAAAATATATATTTAATATATAATTCGGGCCAGGCCGGGTGGGCCAAAAAAGTTTTACCCGAGGCCCGACCCATTTTCTAAACGGGCCTCATTTTTTTGCCCAAACCCATATTTCGGGCCTATATTTTTACCCGAACCCTCACATTTTTCGGGCGGGCCACTGGGCCGGGCCGGGTAGCTCAACCCATGATCACCTCTAATCTCGAACCATGAACTCAAAACTTAAAAGCACAAACCCTAAACCTGAACCTCAAACTTGTACTCTTGAACTCTTGAATATTGAACCCCAAACTTGTAACCCATAATCCCGAACCCTTGAACTTTAAATCTCGAACCCAAACCCTGAACCTCGAGATTTGAGATTCAAGGTTTAAGGTTTAGGATTCTAGGCAAAATAATTACAAAAATTATGTGTCAATGACATGAAAAAAATTGCACAAAAATTATTATTTTTTAAAAATTGGTTGCACAAAAATAAAAAAACATTAACTTATGGAAAAAAGAAAACAGGCTGATTAAGTTTTATAAAAGAAGAAAAGATGTTTGTTTACAATTTAAAAAATTAATTATTTTAAGTAATTTAATTAAAGTTAAATTAAGTTGAAAAAATATTAAAGGTAGATGGGTGTATAATAATACTTTATTATTTTTAAAATTGAATGACCTGGCACTGTTTTGTTGATACTAATAATTATTTTTATTGCTTTTTATAGCTTACAAAGTAAAATTAAAACTCTCAAAAGAATGTTCCACGCCTCATTTCAATCTTCTTAATTTACTGTTTTATTCATTATTCAAAGGTTAGCATAAGTTAACAAATTTTCAGTTTTCACATTTCAGGAATTGATGGCACCGGGCTTGGACTTATAACGCATCATCATAAGCTTGGAAAGTACGTAAAAAACTACAGCTAAATTTTAATCTGGCTGTTAACTAATTAACAAAGTTATCTAACATCCAAGTAAAACACTTGGAATGAAGGATGTTCAACATTTGGTGCTTGCATATTCCTGTGCAGGATAGAACTCAATTTAATGGTACATGTTTTTCTCTCTTTTTCAGTATCAGTCGCTTAATTAATGGTTATATATAGTATGACATTGTGTTTCTGGTTTAGAGCTAGTGAAGCTTGAGGAAAGAACGATTAGGTCAGAGAACTACAGGACGCCAAACAAGCCAATATATCTTGTTGCGGAGTCTCTTGGAGCATGCCTTGCCATTTCTGTCGCAGCTCGGAATCCAGACATGGATCTTGTACTTGTTTTGTCTAACCCAGGTCTAGAGTTACAGTCTTACACCTTTTCTATTTTACACAAAACTCTTGGGTTGATCAATGTGGAATGCTTTAAATGAATTGAGTTAGATGCTCTGCTTTATCCATGGAGAATCTGATCAATGCGTCTTTTTTTCTTTGTTTTCTTTCTAACCCACAGCAACATCTTTTAATAAGTCACAGTTGTAACCACTACTGCCTCTACTGGAGATTATGCCTGATCCGTTCCCACTTAATCTCCCTTACATGCTGAGTTTAGCAACAGGTTATTTTGCCACCATGTTTCTGGGATGCATGCATAGTGTCCTTTTACTATAAGACCTGAGCGAAATAATATGCTTTTATTAACAATTGCACTAGACATGTTTTATGTTTAGGTAATCCTTTGAGGATGGTAATGGATAACATTGTAAAAAGAGGTCTTCTGCCCCAAACTATTGGAGAGCTGTCACAAGAAATCGCTACAATGTCAATGTACCTCCCAGTAAGATCCATAGCTAAAAGTCTAAAGCATGTGCCATTACTGTTTCTCATGTCACAGGCAATGCAGTACATGATTTTCTTTTTAAGTTGTCCATCCATTTCTCTGCAGAGCACACTGCACATAATTTTGAGCTAAATATAAACAAAATAACTACATGTTAAGCTACGAAATACAAAAAGAGAATTGATCTTTTGTTGACAGGTTCTGGCTGATATTTGACCCAGAGAAACGCTTCGATGGAAGCTAAACTTGCTGAAATCTGGTTCTGCATGTGCCGACTTATGCCTTCATGCAGTTAAAGTTCAGATGCTGATACTTTGCAGGTCCTTAAACTATGGCACATGAAAACTCATAGATATACTTCGCTTCTTTGTCTTTTTAAAGCACTTCCAAAACTCTTCAAAGTTTTATCATTTACAAATGTGTCTTTAAAAATTCAAACCTAAAATCCAAAACATAACATATAAAAAAAAATGCATAAGTTGTTTATTTAAATTAAAAAAAACCAAATTATTTTTTGACTTATACTCTCACCATGTAATCAAAATTCACATAAAAACATTTCACCACGAAAGTCTTATACCTAAAGAAAATTAGTTATGGGTTATGCTCTCACCACACCAATAACTAACTAAATCCAATCGCGAGAGTACCTAACCTAATTAACTCAATTAATGTTCAGTGTTTGAAGACCATGCACCTTAAGCCTCTACAGACCTTGGGCTTCAAGCAAGACGCATCAGCTTTTATCTAAGATAGCTAAGCAGACAACAGAAGAATATACTATCTACAATATTAGTACCGTTTTTTACACTTATTTTAATATATGAGTTAGTATTAAATTAATTTCAATGTATATAGTTAATTTATAATTTATTTTTAACAAAAAAAATTGTTTATTTTGAAGAGAATTTATTTTTTACAAGAGTTATCATTAATCCTTTTAATTTCAATTTCAATTTTAAATTTATATTAATTATTCTTTATTTTATATTATTGTATAATACAATATAATTTTCAGTAAAGCTAATACCACTAACCAAATCAAATCACATCGCATAACTAAAAACAAAAACTGATTTAATTCATGAATCCATACCACTAATACAGTAGGGATAACATCGCCGGAAAGTTCAATAGAAGACAAACACGGTACAAAACAAGCTTTTCCTTTTCTGAGGAATATTTTAAAAGATCGTTCGTTCAAAACTATTGGTAGAGATTTGAGCAATAACAATGCTTGCCGTCTGCTAATTAAATATCTAGCAAATAAGCAATGCCGCCTAGGCTGGTGTCGTCATTTCATTTGTTTAAAATCTTAGTTAGTTAATTAATTAATTGATATAATTATCAGTTTTTCTTTTTGGCGCCATTCAAAATTCATATAATAAAAAGGACACAACGGTTTTTTAAATTCATCCAAAAACTCAACTACCGTTGTTAGTAACAAATTGAGAGAGAATTTGGCTCCGTTTAATGGCGGCCATTTCAGCTTCTACATACCCCGCCGCCGGCGTATCGCCATTCTCTCAGCGGAGAGCCACCTCCTCATACGGAGGAATACGGAATCTCAGTCGGATTTTAGCTGTTTCAACAGAGCGGGGTGGGAGAGGAACCGGTTTTGGAGAGAATGGAAAGCACGAGAAGCAGAAACTGAATCAGAAAGTGGTGAAGGAAGAAAGTGAGGTGAAACCTAATATTTACGCAAATCCGGAGAAGATACCGGAGTTTGAGGAAGATAAAAAGTGGTTAAAGGATTACTTTGGAGAGTGTAAAGAGATGATCAGATCGGACGGCGGTCCGCCTCGTTGGTTCTCACCTTTGGAGTGTTCTTCTTCTACCTCGCCAGATTGTCCCCTGCTTCTGTTTTTGCCTGGTTTGATTTATATCTTCTCATTACTGTGTTTTTCATTATTCGAAGATTGGAAATAAGTTTAACTAGTTTTCAGTTTACAGGGATTGATGGCACCGGCCTTGGACTTATAATGCATCATCATAAGCTAGGAAAGTAAGTCAAAACTATGGCTAAATGTTCTCCTTGATGTTAATTGATTACCAAAGTTGCCTATCATCCAAGTAATCCACTTTAAAAAATCTTTGAATGAAGGATGTTCAATGTTTGGTGCTTGCATATTCCAGTGCAGGATAGAACTCCGTTTAATGGTGCCTTTTTTCTTTTCCTCTCTTTTTCAAAATCAATCGCTTAATTAATGGCTATATATAATAAGTTTGGTAATGTATTTTTCTATATAATTGTGTGTTTCTGGTTTAGAGCTAGTGAAGATTGTGGAAAGAACAGTTAGGTCAGAGAACTATAGGTCGCCAAACAGGCCAATATATCTTGTTGGAGAGTCTATTGGAGCATGCCTTGCCATTTCTGTCGCAGCTCGGAATCCAGACATGGACCTTGTACTTGTTTTGTCTAATCCAGGTCAGAATTTAGAGTCTTACATAGACACAATGACTCTTCTGCTTGATCCATGGAGAATCTGATCGATCTGCTTTTCTTTTCTAATCCACAGCAACATCTTTTAGTCAGTCACAGTTGCAACCACTAATACCTCTACTGGAGATGATGCCCGATCAGTTCCCAATTAATCTCCCTTACATATTGAGTTTAGCAACAAGTTATTTCGCCAACATGCTCTTAAACTTTCTTGGATGCATTTCCAATAGTCCTTAGTGACAGAATAGGATTTTTTTACTAACAATTGAACTGTTTATGTTTAGGTAATCCTTTGAGGGTGCTGATGGATAAGGTTGTGAAAAGAGGTCCTCTGCCCCAAATTATTGGAGAGCTATCACAAGATCTTGCTACAATGTCATCATACCTCCCAGTAAGATCCATAGCTAAAAGTCTAAAGCATGAATTTTAACATCACAGGCAATGCAATACCATGATTTCCTTTTCCAGTTGTCCTTCCATTCCTCTTCCAGACCACACTGTACATAATTTTGAGCTAGATATAAATAAAAAACCTACATGTTGAGCTACAAAATTCAGAAAGAGAAATGATCTTTTGTTGACAGGTTCTGGCTGATATTGTACCCAGACAAACGCTTCTATGGAAGCTAAACTTGCTCAAATCTGGTTCTGCATGTGGTAACTCATGCCTTCATGCAGTTAAAGCTCAGTTGCTGATACTTTGCAGGTCCCAAAATTCTAGCTTATAAAAACTCATAGATATCTTTGCTTATTCTGTGGATATGGATTGCATCGAATTTGCATATTTAAATTTGTACCATAATCATAGACTGAATTCACTGTGTTTCCTTTATATAATTAGTGGAAGAGATCAGCTGTTGCCTAGTCAAGAAGAAAGTCAAAGACTTCAAAAGGCACTACCAGATTGTGAGATTCGTATGTTTGAAGAAAGTGGTCATTTTCTCTTCCTGGTATGCTTCTCAATTTGAGTAGGCGCTTGATCTGAGTAATTCCAAACTGCAAGTTACTTTCTAATACCAATTATTTGTTTTGTTGACTTGTTCAGGAAGATAATGTTGATTTGGTCACAATCATCAAGGGAGCTTCTTTCTACCGCCCCGGAAAGCACTTTGACTGTGCCTCAGATTTCATGCCACCAACACCTAGTGAATTCAAAAAGCTACATGATTCGATTAGGTAAACATCAATTAATTTTACTACAAAATTTACTGACAGGGTAGCTGATTAGTAACTGTATTAGTGTCCGAACTAATGCTTTTTGTAAATTAAAAAAATTAATTACAATGTCTGAGCTGAATTTTAGAATATAGACCAGTTAACGAGGATCTATCCTCACCACAAACAAAAACCAAAGGGGTTATGTCTCAGAATTAACCTGCCTTTTGCATCATCAGTCTTGGTTATTAATCGGAAATTAATGGATTGATTTTAATTATGATTAAGTAATTAAATTGGTATTGTTCCCAGCTGGGTTCTTACAGCAACCAGCCCTGTGATGCTCTCAACATTAGAAGATGGGAAGGTGGTCAGAGGACTTGCGGGAATTCCATCTGAGGGACCAGTCTTGTTTGTCGGCTATCACATGTTAATGGGATTTGAAGTTATTCCATTGGTAGCTCAAATTATGATGGAGAGAAATATTCTAGTTCGTGGGATCGCACATCCAGCGATGTTTGTAAGAGTGAAAGACAGAAGGCCGCCGGAGCCGGAGCTATCAGATTTTGACGTAATTAGAGTAATGGGTGCAGTGCCTGTCTCAGCAGCAAACTTTTACAAACTTATGTCCTCAAAATCTCATGCTCTGCTGTACCCTGGTGGCGTACGTGAAGCCCTTCATAGGAAGGTAACATATACAATAAATATGCTACCAACATTTACTTTTACATACATAATATTTCCTTTAATTATAAAGCATTTCAGATATCCTTTTTCTCGTCAGCATTCCATGAGCTGACCCTGACTGAATATGAGAGCATGCATCACATTCTGAGTTTGTTAGGATGGCAGCCAGATTTGGAGCCAAAATTATTCCTTTCGGTGTTGTTGGAGAGGATGATTTCGCTGAGGTAATTGAGGCCAAGCATGAAAGCTTAATTTTTATTCTCCTTCATTTACTTAAAACATATTTTAGCTCAGGATCTTATACATGCAATTTATTCTATTTGTATAGATGATAGATATAGAACGAGTAGTTACTTTATATGGGATGTTTCCCTAATTTTCCAGATTATTTTGGATTACAATGACCTAATGAAAATTCCATGGAGGAGGGAAGAAATAGAACGAGTTACAAGTCGGACTGCAAAACTGCGGTAAAAATTAAAATTAAGCTGAATTTTGTTTTCTGTTCCATTGATCACGTACTCCATTCACGGAATCTATTACATAAATATGTAAGTTAATTTGCAAATACCCCTTTTACGATAACTATGATTTTTCATTGCCGTCTGCATGGTTTGAATATTTTAACTCCCTTAATCAGGACTGATGCAAGTGGTGAGATTGCAAACCAACAAATGCATATACCATGGGTGCTACCAAAATTTCCTGGCCGGTTTTATTATTATTTCGGGAAGCCGATTTTGACCGAAGGTAAATTAGCAGAAATTAAAATCCATATATATTATAAATAGCTAGCATTGGAATTTGGCAATATATATGTAATGCATAAAGGAAAAAAAATAATTAGTTAGTTGTTAATCATTGAATTAACTTGAATTGTACATGCAGAGATGAAGGTGGAGCTAAGGGAGAAGAAGAAATGTGATGAAATGTATTTACATATAAAGTCAGAGGTGGAGGGTTGCATTGATTTCTTGAAAAACAAAGAGAAAAGGATCCTTATAGAAATCTATTATCTCGGGTGTTGTACCAAGCCTCTCATCCTGGTTCTACCTCTCCCTTTCATCTTCCATCTTTTGTGTATGATATAAACAAATTATTGCTGCATATTTTAATCCCAAAGAAGAAAAGATTATGATTCTTAAACCAAGAAAAATGATATGCTCGTAGTCTATAAATTTATAGATAATTGTGAAGGGTTCGATCTTTTTTTTTTCAAAGATAATTTTAAAATCTAGAATTTTAATATTTTAGAATTTAGGGTTTTGAATTTTTATAAAATTAACATCATTTTTTTAAATCTTAAATCTAAAATAATAAATTATATATTGTTGGGGTTACAAAAGAGGGCAACAATCTTAAAACTTAGATAGTATGAACTATTCTTGATAAGATAACGCTTTCCATATCAGCCTTCAGTTGTAGAACACTTTGAGGAAGATGGTCCATGAAATGTCTTCTATCTATAATTCTCAAGCTCGTCTTTGCCATCCTGTCGGCCACGAAGTTCCTCTGTCTAGGAACAAAACACAGATCACAATACCAATCACGTTGTATTAATTCTCTTATTATTGTAACAGGCAATATAGGGGATGCTTCTCGCCAACCTCGTTTTCGATCATTTCTAGCTGATATTAGAAAATCAATTTGAACAATCACATCCTTATACCCCCTTCACCCAAACCATCTGAAATCCTAGAAAAAATCCCCAAAGCTCAATTAAGTCAATGGAGCATTTGTCATACAGGGCGTGAAAGCCACCAAGCCAATGACCCAAGGCATCCCTAAGGACCCTCCTACACCCACAATTCCCTCATGAATATTACAACTGCTGTTAGTATTTATCTTCACAGTTTGATCAGTTGGCTTCTCCCATCCTAAGAGAATTTCGGTTTTTGGATTCATGTCCCTTCTAACTCATGCAAGCTATAATAAATACTAGCAACTTTTGCACTAATGCGAACAAATTTCCCAATGAATTGAAATTTGTTCCTCCATTTTCATAATCGCGCCAGCAGGCATAATAAGATTGGGTTTGGTTCGCTTTTTAGCAAAGTGACATCCTTATGGCAAACTTCTAAAAGTTTTCAAATGATAGATCTGGAAAATGATTACTTCATGGTTAAGTTTAATTCATTTAAAGATTACCCTAAGGTGTTATCCCTCTCAATTTCAAGATTAGGTAAAAGATTTTTTTTGGTCCCTCTCACTTTCAAGATTGAGAAAATTAGTCTCTCAAAAAATTAAAAGTGAGCAACTAAGGTCAATTTGTAACAGCCTGAATTTTCAGTGGTAATAGAAATGGTGATTTGAAGTCACCAATTCCGATTAGTAAGCTTGTAATTTTTATTATTTACTATTTACGAGTTAAATGTGATTTTAGAAATATTTGTGAAATAGTGATTTGAGTTTAGAAGTAATTATTAGGTTAATTGGTTTTGAAAATAGGGTATCGAGACCTCAATTTTATAAATCGAGCCGTAAATATTTTTATAAATATTTGTGAAGTGTCGTTAAGGAATTATTAAAGTTTTGTTAGAAAATTTTATAGTTTCGATAGTTAATTAATTAAAAAGGACTAAATTGAAAATAGTGCAAAACTTGCTAAAGTGATTAAATAGCATAAATGGTAAATAAGGGAGGACTAAAAGGGAAATTAGACACCCAATGAATGGCTGAGACGGCATAAGCAGAAAAAAAATCTTGGAATTAGGTGATTTAAGGGTAAAATTATAAATTTTGTAAAATTAACTTAAATAAATTGAATTCTAAATTTTTCTAGGCTATTCTTCTTCTAATTTTCAGTCCAAAAACTCCATTGAAGGCCTATAAGCTGGTTTTTCATATTTTTCATCATGTGAGTTCAATTCTTTCTCTTTTCTTGTAATTTTTGTGTTTTTAATATTTTTACAATTAGGTCCAACTATCCAATTCATTAGTTTTTAATTATATGGGTAATTTTGAAAGTTACCATTGATGAGTGCTGGATTTTTATGATGAATTAACATGGATTTGAAGTTTTAATTTTGTTATATGATGATTTTATCAAGTAATTTCAATAGAAATTGATTTTAGGATCAAATTGTGAAAAAGATTAAATCTTAGGGTTTGGTATTAAATTATATTTATTAAAGGCTGCGTAATATCTTATAATATTTAGATAAAGTGTTAATCAAGAAAAATTAGCTCATTTGATGAGTTAATTGGTGAGTGACTAAATTGTAAAAATTGTAAAAGTTGGGGTAATTGTGTAATTTTGAAATTTGAAGGGTATAAATTGTGAAGTGGACTGAAATTTAAATATATGCTAATGAATGAAAAACTTTACATTCTAGATCAAGAGTTCATAGATCAACGAGAAAATGAAAAATTAACTGAGTAGTCTCTAAACTACTACCAATTTTACAATCCAACCCAAGTAAGTTCATATGGTTAAAATTTCATGATTATTTGTTAATTTAGGAATGATATAATGTATTTATTCATATTTTGTTGTTGAAATTAAGATTATTGTAAAAGTATGAAAATTGAATTGAATGTTTAAAATGAGTAGAACGCAGGATTGAGTACGATTGTTCCGTGGCAAAGAATGAATTGACGGATAAGACCATGGTTGGACCATGGAAATGTTTAAATGTAAGACCATAGCTGGGCTATGGCATTTTAATGAAAAGACCATAACTGGGTTATGGCACCTTGAACGTTGACCATGGTTGGACCATGACAGTATATATATATGTAAGACCATAGCTGGGCTATGACATTCTGATGATAAGACCATAACTGGGTTATGGCACTACAAATGTAAGACCATGGCAGGGCCATGGCAATGCATGTGTAAGACCATAGTTGGACTATAGCATAAAAAGAATGATGTACTCATATCCGTAAGCCGTTCTTCGATTCAGAAAGAAATGGTAAAAGACTTATGTGATTGAATTGAAAGATTTATAGATTATTATTGATATTGATCTGAAGGGAGTGTGTTTATTGATTATATTGTAATTGACAGAAAAAAATGTATGATTTATTTACAATTTAATTTATTATATTAAGTTCGGTAAGATCAATGTTTAACCTATTAAACTTACTAAGCTTCATTAAGCTTACTCGTGTTGTTTAATATTCTTGTAGATTAACATGTAGTCGGAAGATCGGATCAACACATCAAGCTACACTATCCAGTTTAATCCGGTAGTTTTTGCAATGTAAATTTTGGTTTATATGGCATGTATAGGGTTGAATTGGTAATGATATAATTTGAAATGTGGTTGTGAATGATATATATATTGTATGTATGTTTATGTAACTAGTAGTAGATTTTGATAAACCAATGAGATGGATTAAATAGGTAAGTTTAAGTATTTGAGTATTTAGGATGTAAACGTGATATTTGGCTTGAGTTAATTGCTTGTTTGGGATGTATTGAGGTATTAAAATGTTGTGTATAGGGTCATATGATAATGGGTGAGAAAAATGGCCTTAAATGACTTATTTTCGTCTACACGGACAGAGGCACGGGTCTGTGTCTAAGTCGTGTGTGATACACGGCCTGACATATGGGTGTGTAGTTTGGTCGTATGTCCCCTGCGCCTTAAATTTCAAAATAGAATACCCAGGTTTTTATATACGGCCTAGCATACGGGCGTGTGGCTTGGCCGTGTGACCCCTGCACCTTGCACACAGCCTAGCACATGGGCGTGTGGTTGGTCATGTAACCCAAGTCAAAGAGTTACACGGGTAAGGACACGGCTGTGTGGCTCATATCAAATGCCCACACGGCCGGCCACACGGGCTTGTGTCCCCTGCTTCTAAGAAATTTTTTGAGATTTTGGAAAGAATTCCCTAAGTACCCGGTTTAATCCCGATTTACTTCTAAGGTGAATATTGGGCCTCAAGGGTCCTTCTAAGGGACAATATGAGTGTTATCTGATTGATTATTAATATGTGTAACAAAGGTTGGGAAATGTCCGTATTTAATTCGTACAGTTCGGTAATGCTCCGTAACCCTATTCTGGTGACGGATAAAGGTTAGGGGTGTTACACAATTAACCATAATATTAATATTTTATGTCAATTTTACATAATTTTAATTGGTATAATAACAAATTTAGCTTTCAATTTTTACATATTTTATCAATTTGACCTTAATACTAAAAAATCAACAAATTTAGCTAAGGTTAGTGTCAATAGATTAAAGATGGTTATGTCGATGTTAGTACCCAAAATGAAGTCAATTTTGTCTCTAGACGCTCCATTATTGATAATATTATTATTGCCCAATAGGTGATTCATTCCATGCTTATTAGAAAGGCAAGAAAAGTTGGATTGCTATTAAAGTCGATCTCGAAAAGGTGTATGATTGTGTTCGATAGGACTTTTTGAAAGATATTCTTTATGGTGCCAGGTTGCCGAGGAACATGATAAAAGTGATTATGAAGTGTGTATCTACTTCTTCCATGCAAATCTTATGGAACGACTGATTTTCTGATGAACTTAAACTAACTAGAGGGATTCGACAAGGAGACTCATTGTCTCCTTATCTTTTTGTGCTAGGGATGGAGAGGTTGGGGCAAAGTATTGATACTTCTGTGATGCGAGGAGCTTGGAAACCAATTAGGCTTAGTCGGGTTGGACTGCGTATCTCCCACTTATTTTTCATGGATGATTTAGTTTTTTTTTTGTGAAGCAGATAATTTTCAAGTGAAAGTAGTTACAGATATGCTTAATTATTTTTGCTCCTTTTCGGGCTACAAAGTGAATGCAAACAATACTAGAGTCTTATTCTCGGTTAATGTTTCTGATTTTAGTGCTGATTTTATATGTCGTATCATGGGACTTAGTTGAGCTTTTGATTTGAGAAGCTACTTGGAAGTTCCTCTTTTCCATCAGACAGCCAGACGGATAACCCTCGCTAAATTTGTTTTGTTAACGATTCCTAATTTTTTATGCAAACTGCTCTTATTCCTGTAGGGATGTGCAAGAAAATTGAGACAATTGCAAGGAATTTTGTTTGGGGATCAAGAAATGGTGAGAAGAAGATTGCACTTGTCAATTGGAAAACTTGTTGCCAACCAGTTGAAAATGGAGGGCTAGGGATCAGAAATTTAAAGGTTCAAAACAAATGTTTTTTTATTTAAGTTGGGGCTTGGTATGGTGACAAAGCTGGATGCCTATTGGGTTAGGATCTTGAGGAGTAAATATAATATCCTGGAAGCTTGTCCAACTTCGCTAGCAAGATCCAATTGTTCTTTTTCATGGAGATCCCTTGTGAACATTTCGGACTCTTTTAAAGAACACCTTGGGTGGTCTATTAGCAATGGTAAGAAAGTGAAATTTTGGAAGGATGGATGGATTTCAGACTTAGGGCCGCTTAAAGACCATTTAATTGTGGCCAATATTGATTTAGATGATGTTAGGGTGGTTGATATAGTGGATGGGAACGAGATTTGGAGGTGGGATGCATATGCCCATTTAATTGATTATTTTGCTTTGGTGCAGATTGCATCTATGCCTCTCCCATGCGAAGCTTTGGGTGAAGATAAATTTGTGTGGCAAGGTTCTAATCAACATCCCTTTTCTGTTGCCAATGCATATAATGTGCTATCACAGTCACATTTTGATCCCAAGGATATTGTTTGGAAAAAGATTTAGAAGCCACATGTCCCGCAACGGGTTAGGAGTTTCTTCTGGCTTGCAATGAAAAATCGTTTGCTCTGTAATTATGGGCAGTGGAGACGCCATCTTACATATTGTCTGCTTCTTGTCAGCTTTGTGGACCGGATCAGGAAACTGTTTTGCGTGCCTTACGAGATTGCCATGTCGCCTGGTCAGTATGGTCAAAGTTGGTCCCTACATTAAGCTCGTCCATTTTCTACTCTTTGTATTTATCCCAATGGTTGATGGATGGTATCTGTTGTTGTTCCACTAGGGTCGGAAGCGTGTAAATTATTGTACTAAAAAATCACACAAAGTTCAATTCCCAGGGAAGAGAGGTGGATCACATGGATCTCTTAAATACCAAGTCTTTCCTTAGACAGAATATCCCTTCTATAGTAATTTAATAGCACAATTAAATACTACTATTATACCCTCAAATATTGAAAGAAAAATAGGACAAGAAAGAACACAAGAGATTTAACGAGGTTCGGTAAATTATACCTACGTCCTCGGGCACTAACACCAGATGATAACTTTACTATCTCCAAAGTATTACAAACAAATAGAATTCCTTAAGAATTCTCAAATGGGAGAAGAGAGAAAACTAAGAGAGAAAGATTGGTTGGGATGAATTGAAATGAGAAATGAGAAGGCCTATTTATAGTTGAGGTTTAAGGACCAAACAATAAATAGCCCATTATCTCAAGGACCAAAAAAAAAATTATCCCATGCCACTTTTTCAAAGTCAACTTTAGGGTGCTAAACTTGCACCACTTTGTATTGTTTGCCATTAATGTTGTCTCCCATTAATGTTAACAATCTCCACCTTGAAGATTTGATTAGGATAATCACATATTCACACACTTCCTTCAACTCCCCAAATTCGATAAAGCTATCTTTTGTAGTGCCTACAAATGCACTCTCGAGCACCATACACCCGAAGGTGCTCAAATTCTCAGGATGTTAATCAAGTTCAAACAATGATTAAACTTGATTGTTGTTACCACCTTGGTCATCATATCTGCGGGATTATCTGCTGTCGGAATCTTCTGAAGTAGAATTTTTCCTTTTTCAAAGACTTCCCGCACAAAGTGATATCTTACGTCGATATGCTTGGTTCTTGAATGATAGACTTGATTTTTCGCTAAATGAATAGCGCTCTGACTGTCACAATATAAACTTATGTGACTTTGAACAACTCCTAAGTCTTTCAACAATCCATTAAGCCAAATAGCCTCCTTAACAGCTTCTGTAACTGCCATATATTCTGCCTCTGTAGTAGACACAGCTACTGTAGACTGTAAGGTAGACTTCCAACTCACTGGGGCTTTCGCAAGAGTAAACAGATACCCCGTAGTTGAACGACGTTTATCTAAATCACCAGCAAAGTCGGAATCAACATATCCAACTACAAACTGACCAAGTGCTTCATCCTGTTCAAAAATTAAACCAACATCTACGGTTTTTCGAAGATACTGTAGAATCCATTTCACAGCTTGCCAATGTCCTTTTCCAGGATCATGCATATACCTGCTCACAACTCCAACAGCTTGTGAAATGTCAGGCCTCGTACACACCATCGCATACATCAAACTCCCAACTGCATTAGCATATGGGACTTTCGCCATATATTCTCTTTCTTCTTCAGTTTTCGGAGATAATTGAGCACTAAGTTTCAAATGAGAAGCAAGTGGGGTACTTACATGTTTTGTGTTTTCATTTACACCAAAACATTGTAATACCTTTTTCAGATATTGCTTCTGATTTAAACAGAGCTTGCCTCTCGGTCTATCTCTACTTATCTCCATGCCGAGAATCTTCTTGGCCTCACCTAGATCTTTCATCTCGAACTCTTGATTCAACTGAGCCTTCAGCTTATCTATCTCATTTTGGCTCTTCGAAGCGATTAACATATCATCAACATACAAGAGTAGATAAATGAAAGATCCGTCATGCAGCTTCTGCAAATATACACAATTGTCATATTTGCTTCTTGTGTACTTCTGCCTTCTCATAAAGCTATCAAATCGCTTGTACCACTGCCTCGGGGATTGCTTCAATCCATATAGCGATTTGTTCAGCTTACAAACCCAATTTCTACCACCAGCATCTGTGTATCCTTCGGGCTGAGTCATATAGATCTCCTCTTCTAACTCACCATGCAAGAAAGCTGTCTTAACATCAAGTTGAGCTAGCTCCAAATTCAACTGTGCTACCAAGGCCAACAAAATTCTAATGGAGGAATGCTTCACAACAGGGGAAAATACATCATTGTAGTCAATTCCCTCCTTCTGAGCGTAGCCTTTAGCTACCAATCTTGCCTTGTAGCAAATATCCTTCTTGCTAGGAGATCCATCTTTCTTTGCGAATACCCACTTGCATCCGATTGCCCTTTTACCTTTCGGTAATTGCGCCAACTCCCAAGTATTGTTCTTCCGGAGAGACTGCATTTCTTCATCCATGGCGCTTTTCCATTTATCACTTTCTAAGCTTTGCATTGCTTCTTGATAAGTGATAGGAATATCATCAACAACGGGAAGGACGTAGGCCACCATATCAGTAAATCGAGCAGGTTTACGAATTTCTCTCCGTGGCCTTGCAACTGCAACTGGTTCTGGTGTACTTAGTGGTTCTTGGGTCAGAACCTCTTCAACCTCTAATTCCTCCATTGTGGCTGGAGAATTAGACTTATTAACTGGGCAAATCCCCATCTGCTCAAACTCCACCTGTTTTGGAGTACACTCCACCTGCTGTGGAGTATTGCTCGTCTGAATATCTTTATCTGCTACCTTTTTCAATGTGGCAGATTCATCAAAGGTAACATCTCTGCTACAGATCATTTTCTTTGTGCTTAAGCACCAAAGACGAAATCCCTTCACTCCAGAAGTGATTCCCATAAAGAGAGCTTTCTTTGCCCTCGGATCTAACTTTGACTCCTTCACATGGTAATATGCAGTGGTTCCAAACACATGTAAGGAATCATAATCTGTAGCCGGTTTTCCAGACCATACCTCCATAGGAGTTTTTCTTTCTAATGCAGATGATGGCAAACGATTAACAAGATGGCCAGCGTATGTCACAGCCTCAGCCCAAAATTGCTTGCCCAACCCAGCATTGGACAACATACATCGAACTTTCTCCAGCAATGTTCGATTCATACGCTCTGCCACTTCATTCTGTTGTGGTGTATCCCTAACTGTGAAGTGTCGAACAATACCATACTCTTGGCACACATCGAAGAACGGATCACTTTTATATTCCCCTCCATTGTCCGTCCTAAGCCGCTTGATTTTCTTGCCAGTCTGGTTTTCGATCATAGTTTTCCATTTAAGAAAAACTCCAAGCACTTCATCTTTAGTTTTCATGGTATACACCCAAACTCTTCTGGAAAAGTCATCAACAAAAGTAACAAAGTAGTGTTTTCCTCCCAACGAAGGTGTTTTGGAAGGCCCCCACACATCTGAGTGAATATATTCCAAAATACCTTTTGTATTATGGATAGCAGTGCCGAATTTCACTCTCTTTTGCTTTCCCAGAACACAGTGCTCACAAAATTTTAATTTGCAAGCCTTTGCACCTTTCAACAATCCTTGCTTTGCCAGAATTTGCAAGGATTTTTCGCTGGCATGTCCCAACTTCATATGCCACAATTGCATTGAGTCCAAGTCTTTGTTACCGGAAGCTGCATCGACTGCTCCAATAACTGTACTACCTTGGTAGTAATACAAGTTATTTTTCCTGATGCCCTTCAATATCACAAGTGCGCCAGATGTCACTTTCAAAACCCCATCTCTCATAGTAACAACTGAACCATTGGATTCCAAGGCTCCCAATGAGATGAGATTTTTCTTCAAACTGGGCACGTACCGAACATCAGTCAGAACTCTGGTTGATCCATCTTTATTCTTTAATTGGATTGAACCTATCCCAACAATTTTACAGGCATTGTCATTGCCCATATAAACAACTCCTCCATTTAGTTCTACTAAATCAGAGAACCACTCCCGGTTAGGGGACATATGATAGGTACAACCCGAATCCAATATCCACTCATCTGAATGGAACGACGATGATGATGCAACCAGTGATAGTTCAGAGTCACTAGTATCATGCTTAGCAACACAAGCATCTACAACAACTTTTCCCTTATTCTTCAGCTTTGGACAATTTTTCTTCCAGTGGCCTTTCTCATGACAAAAAGCACATTCATCTTTCCCGAGTCTGGACTTTGACTTTGATCTCCCCTTTTGAGTTTTCTTCCGAGTGTATGAACGACCTCGGACTACTAAAGCTTCTGTATCTCTGATTGAGTTTTTCTGTTTGTCCTTCTTTCTCTGTTCATAATTGTATAAGGCCGCACAGACTTCGCTCAGAGATATATCACTCCTGCCATGAAGTAGAGTAGTTTCTAGGAACTCAAACTCCTCAGGAAGTGACCCCAACAGCATCAAAGCCAAATCTTCATCTTTGAATGTCTCATCCATATTCAGCAAATCAGTGACTAACTGATTAAATTTGGTGATGTGATCATTCATTGTGGTACTTGGGACGTATGTGAAGCGAAACAGTCTTTTCTTCAAGTGGAGCTTATTTTGAATGTTTTTCTTCAAAAAATTTTCTTCAAGTGCCACCCACAACTTATTTGCAGAAGTCTCCTTTGAAAAAGCATACCTCTGCTCTCGAGAAAGGCATGATCGAATTGTGCCACATGCCAACCGATTGATCGCCTTCCAATCTTTCTCCTGTACATCATCTGGTTTCTCTTCATCAATGGCAATGTCTAGACCCTGCTGAAAAAGGGCATCTAGAACCTCACTTTGCCACATACCAAAATGGCCCGTGCCATCAAAGATCTCCACGGCCAATCTTGCATTTGCAATTGTCGGTCTTGTCCACATGGACGATGTTGAAGCTCCTACACCGACCGTTTTCTCCATAATCTTTCAATATACCTAAGGAAATCTTTTCTGATGTGGAAGATCAGTTTAAACTGCAACCACAGAGCATACTACGATTAACCTTCGGCTCTGATACCACTTGTTGTTCCACTAGGGTCGGAAGCGTGTAAATTATTGTACTAAAAAATCACACAAAGTTCAATTCCCAGGGAAGAGAGGTGGATCACATGGATCTCTTAAATACCAAGTCTTTCCTTAGACAGAATATCCCTTCTATAGTAATTTAATAGCACAATTAAATACTACTATTATACCCTCAAATATTGAAAGAAAAATAGGACAAGAAAGAACACAAGAGATTTAACGAGGTTCGGTAAATTATACCTACGTCCTCGGGCACTAACACCAGATGATAACTTTACTATCTCCAAAGTATTACAAACAAATAGAATTCCTTAAGAATTCTCAAATGGGAGAAGAGAGAAAACTAAGAGAGAAAGATTGGTTGGGATGAATTGAAATGAGAAATTAGAAGGCCTATTTATAGTTGAGGTTTAAGGACCAAACAATAAATAGCCCATTATCTCAAGGACCAAAAAAAATTATCCCATGCCACTTTTTCAAAGTCAACTTTAGGGTGCTAAACTTGCACCACTTTGTATTGTTTGCCATTAATGTTGTCTCCCATTAATGTTAACATCTGTGACAGATCCGGTTCGCTCATCGAGTCATTGCTCAAGATGGAGCTGTTCATTGTTTTGAGCATCCGATTCCAAGCTGCTGGTCCTTGCTCAAAAATGATGTCCAGGATATGTTAAGAGCTTCAGTGTAGTTTGTTTTGATTTGTTAATCACGCTTTTATTACCAGATTTAAAAAAAAAAGACACAGATAAATTTTTTTAAGCCTATTTATGGAATAAAAAGGATAAACTACTAATGTACTAAACACAAGTTAAAATTACAAATATTTATATTATATATAAATTTCTGAGTTCTTTGTCACTAGTTGAGTCACACTAAATCATTTAATGAAGGTACAAAAAAATAAAACCCAATAAAATCATAAAATTAAAAAAAATAGTGATAATTGTGTACTTTTTTTAAAAAAAACCCATTTAAAAAAAAACCTAATCCATTTTTCTAACTTACTATTCATCCACTTTTAAAGCTTATTCACTTCTCTATAATAACTGTACATTTAATTTTTTAACCCTTAATTGAATTACCACAATTATTTAGTAATTTCTCATCTTAAAAATATTCAATTATTTCAAATGTCATTATTTTTTAGAACATATATTTTTATAAATAATGTTGATCTTTAACCCTAATCGTGAAAGTGGTAAATTCTAGTAATTTAAAATTTCGCATACATTTGCTTTGTTAAAAACCTAGTTCATAAAAGCAAAGCTTCCATTAAGAAAATGAGGGCTTACAACAAGCTTAAATTGCCCCAAAAATTACATGAAAGATAATAGTGGGTCAACAAATCCCAAGGGAAACCCTAAACCCACAAAGAGGGAGAGAGCACCTAACCCAACAAGGGTTTGAAGCCATCGCTGGAATGGCTGCCTTCGACTTGGGAGACCATTCTATAATTAGACCTCAAAAACAAATACCAGTACCACAATGAACTGAGCAAAAAATAACGAAATCAATGCCAAACCACCGACAAATGTGGCTTTAGCCACCAAACCTATAAATCTGGAGTGTTAACCCTACTACTCCATTATTTCTCGGCTGACGTAACAGAGGGTGACGGGTGGAATATGAATATATCAAACCATTGGAGGCTTGGCCGAAAATCCAAAAGAAAAAGCCTAGGGAAGAGACCAGGGAAAACTCCCACTAGTAGGGGATCAAACCCACCACCTTCCGACAGCGAAAGACCAAAGAAAACAATTGCCGAATTAGGAATGGATCGAAAAGGCCATTGGGAAAAGAAAAAGGGAGCGACCCTCGGAGGGATCACTTGGGTGAGGGGATGATGGTTGATCGCACGACCGACAACAAAAGAGAGAAACGACGAGGAGGAGGAGGAGGTATGACTTGGGAGAAAATGAGTTCAAAAAATGTAACATTCAAGGCCTAGTTAAAGGCCAATAAATATGACTTTTGAATGTTATCACATTCAAAGCCAATCAATTCATAATCTGGAAGCGGGAGAAGCCACTCCTTTCATTCTTCCCATAATAATCTCATCAGATTCTATAAGACTTTCTATCGTAGGCATGACATCCTTAACGACAGCATTGGAGCAAAATCTGTGAGCCCATTTAAGCAAATTAGGTGTCTTGGTTTCACTAAGCAACTTGATCCCATTCACTTTTTCTTCCACTCTTAGCAAGCATAGAAAGCACCCAAATGCGATGTCAAGGTATTCAATTTGATCCCCTCCAAAGAATGCCTTCCTTTTGCTACACTTGCCAAATGCCCCCTCCAGCAGTACTAACCCTTTCTCCACTTGCCTTATTGCTGCTTTCCTTGTATCCTCTCCTTCAGCAGTACCAATAGCTTTCAAGGAAGGAAACCACTACAACAATTAACCCCAAACAAATCGCATTAAAAACAAGTTTTTTCTTTAATACATTAGCAGCTAAAATTTTTAAATTTAAACCCCTTTGTATAAGTGAATCTTTGATTAATATTATTTAGGCTTAAAAATAATTTTGGCCACTAATGTTTGCATGTTTTGTCAAAATAACCCTAATTATATTTTTGAGCTTTTTTTAGCCATCAACCTTTATTCTTTTTTTTCAATCTGCTTTTTCTAACAGGTTTAATGAAAATACCATTAAAAAAGTTAACGGAGATGATATGAAATTTCATATGTGGAATATTTTTTAGCTTTTCTTAGCCATCGACCTTTATTTTTTTTTTCAATCTGCTTTTTCTAACAGATTTAATGAAAATACTATTAAAAAAGTTAATGTGAAATTTCAAATGTGAAATATTTTTAATGAGATGTAATTTAGTACTTAGAAAACTCAATAAAATAATTACATGTGAAAAATAATAAAATAAATAAATAATACAATAAATTAAAAAAATAACTCTTAATTTAAAGAAAATAAATGTAATTAACTCTTAATTTGTACTGGTTGAAGTGTTTTTTTTTCAAATTAAGATAACTGTAAGAGAATCATAGTTTAAGCATATAATTTAACAAAAAAAAAGAGTTAAATACCTAACTAAAAGGAAGTAGTATACTTATTCAATTAAACCTAGTATCTAATATATATTTGTGTTGATTTGATGAAAGCCATTAAAAATTACCGAAAATTATTCTTGAGATTACACTGCTTGTGATTACAGAAAGTAGGTATGGTAAACATGCCTCTAAAGGTATGTTATCATGGACCCTAAAACTCATCTAACTATTGTGAATGAGTTTGCATGGATAAATCATAAATGTGTAATACCTGGTCTTTAAGATAGCCAGCCCAGAACCGAGCAGTGACACGTTCAAGAGGATCAGAAGGAACAATGGAGGGAGCATAAGGCCAAATCTCGTCGATGTATTCGACAATATTGAGAGACTCACAGATGGACTTATCACCATGAACCATGACTGGGTTTGACTTTGATTCGTGAAGGACCTGGCTTTGGCCATCCCATGGCCTCGCCTCAACCAACTCATAGTTGACAGACTTGATGTTAAGGGCGATCCTTGCCCTCATCGTAAATGGGCACTGCCATCTTCCCATTACTTTCACCTTCCCATCACTCTTTGCCATGCTTTTTTTCTTCTTTTAAGAGTTACCACTGTCTTTCACTTTACAAGTGTGTTTAAATATAAATTGAAGTGCAGGAGATGGAAACTGCTCTATTATATTAAAATGATAAAATTTTAATTATTTTAAAATATTTAAAAATAATTAAAATCAAATTTAAGAAAATAACTTCAACATATCAACGATAATAATATTTTAATTAAGATGGGGAATTTGGAATTTAAATTGACGTCACTATAATCACCGACAAAGTACTGGGTACTGTCCTGGCTGATATTTAAATTGTTTGGTAAAAATATAAATGTTAAGTTCAGAAGCAGAAGAAGTACACATGACCGTGTTGGGTGGGAGAAATAAAGTGTATAATAATTACATTGATTTCGAGGACAGATTTTATGCACAACAGAAAAAGAAAAATTCTATGTATCTATTTATACGAATTAAATAATTATTATCATTAATTTATAAAAAATATTTTATTTTATTTTTAATTTTTTTTAATGAAGTGAACATCTAAATAATGTAAATTAGATTATAATACACTCAAGATTTAAGTGAAAAGTTTTGTATAACAAATGTATTAATAAAAAATTATATTAAAAACAAATGAATATTTGATTGAATTGATAAATTTCACCATGTGTTAATTCAGATTTATTTTTAAATTTTATATAAAATATATAAAAAAGGCAAAACACCTTTGAAATAATATCTATTGTTTTGTAAAAAAGAGAGTGAATTTTAATCATTTTTAATTGAGTTCCTATTTGATTAACTCGTGACATCAACTCAAGTAAACACATTGTATATAGTATATATACATGTATGGTCAATTATCAAATATAAATTTTGTTAGCTTTAATTTTCAAATATTTTAATTTAATAAAATAAATTCTAAAATTATTTAATTAAATTTACAAAAGTTATTTTCCAAGTATTACAAATTCAATAATAATAATGTTAGTAAACAACTTAGAAACAATTTTAAGAGGATTCTGGAGTATTCAAAAATTTTTGTGAATTGTTTAACCCTTTTAAAGCAACTTTCCAGTCAAGTATTGATATTTCTTGAACAAAATCTAACAAAGTTTTTAAAAGAGGTATAGTATAGAGTTTTGAACCCTTTTTAGTTGATTTGGGCACAAATTAAGGATTGAGTAGTCAAATATTTTAATTGTAGTGTTTGGTGAATTGATGTTTGCAATAGCTTATTGAGATAAAACCTTCAAAACAAAAACGCTGGGATGAACAACTTTTTTCAACAGCTGATTGAGAAATGAGATATGTGAAATGACATATCTCACTATGCATGCTCAAAAATTACTCTCTTTGCCACATGCTCAAAATTTACTCTCTTTGCCACATGCTCTCAAATCTAATAAAGTTGCCAAGATATTAATAGTCTTCAAAAAAACTCCACTGTGAAGCTACAAACAACATTACCGCCAAAATTTTTTAATCGGGCTCATTCATCCTTGAATATTTATATACTCTTAATTTATTTTCAATTTACTTGTATAAAATGATTTTTTATGCAATTTTATATTAATTGAAATATGCTACTTGACAAATTTATTCAGAGTGTGACTTAATTCTCACTAATTTACATACTAAGAACAGAACATAATTATCATTAAGAATATAGTTTACAATTATATTGATACACTATTAATATTCATCAATTTCTACAAGGTTAATATTTGCAAATAAGGAACTTAAGAAATTTGTTTATTTAAATTTCATAATGGATGTTTTAATTCATAGGGAATAGTGTTTTAGTTCAATAATTTCACCCAATAAAAACTAAAGTAATATTAACAAATAAATACTTAACAATAAAATGTGTCGTGCACTTATTTGTCATTTTACACATATCAGCTTTCAGCTATCAATTGAGTTTTACCAAACTCTTTTAAATAAACAGTTAATAGAATCACTTGGTCAAACTAGCTACTGCAATCAGCAACCAGTTATCAACCAATTGCCAAACAGGACCATTGAAACTTATGTTCCAAGTCTCAATACCTAACAACCAAGTCCTAAGAGCTGAGACTAATTTAGACCATAAGTAGTCACATGCTTTTTGTGTACAACAAGGTCTCGATACTTACTCCTCATGATATCGAGGCTTGCCTGTGAAGTCTTGATACATTAATTCTTTTAATAGATATTTTTCAATTAAATTTTGATACTTATCTCAAATATCGAAACTTCACCCTGCAATCTGCATTTAATACATAAAATCAATACTTCACTAAAGATGATATGAAGAAGGCTTGAGAAAAATAATTGTGAAATTGAATGAGTTTACCAAAACAATAATTATGCATTAAATTTGGATATAATTGGAAATGAAAGAGGAATCAACGAAAATGTTATAATGCCCTTACTTATAAATTTTATATATAATTAAAGTACATGATGCCCAAAGGGGTTCCATGGTGTAGTGGTTAGCACTCTGGACTTTGAATCCAGCGACCTGGGTTCGACTCCCGGTGGGACCTTTTTACCTTATTTATGCCCCTTCACTTTCCATTCTTTATGCTCTCTTTCTGTGAAAAAAATAATTATACATATGTAAATATACATGACATGAATCACGAAATGAAAAAGTTAACATGTCATGTACTAGAAGTTTCTACTCTTGATTCTTGATTTCAGTGACTCAACAACATGCTACCTAGTACATATGAATTAAGAAAGTAGAATTTCACCACATGATTCTTTTTTTCTGCACTCTATCCTACTGGTCCTTTTTTCCCTCTCCAACTCTCTCCCCACATCTTGGCCTCGGCAACAGCTCGTTCTCTTTCGGAATCAACGTCTAACATCCTAGTCGTTTTGTTTGGAGAGCCATTGTTCTCAAGCCCTTCGGGGTTATCCCTTTTGGCTTCGTTTGAGTCGTATGGATGGGTATTAAAATAATCCAGAGCAAGCACTACATCACAAATAGAGGGTCTGGAATTAGCATTTTCTTCGATGCACATCAAGGCCACTTCTAGAGCCTTCTTCAAGGTAGGTTTTGAAAAGTGACCTCTCAGCAGTGGATCTGCTAAGTTCGTAATGTTCATTTCATCTTTAAACGGTCGTACCTACAAAAAATTGAGTATATATAATGATAGGTCAGAAAGCATGCCGCTGGAGAGCATATTTAACAAGGAGAAAGTTAAAATCCATGCCGTCTTCAGCATGAGTACTATATTCAGCAAAAATACATTATGCCATCTGGTTCACATCAAGGTATCCAGGGAAAAATACATCATGTGAAGTAAAACAGTTTCAGAACAAGGAGAAAGTTAAAATCCATACCGTCTTCAGCATGAGTACTATATTCAGCAAAAATACATTATGCCATCTGGTTCACATCAAGGTATCCAGGGAAAAATACATCATGTGAAGTAAAACAGTTTCAGAACAAGGAGAAAGTTAAAATCCATACCGTCTTCAGCATGAGTACTATATTCAGCAAAAATACATTATGCCATCTGGTTCACATCAAGGTATCCAGGGAAAAATACATCATGTGAAGTAAAACAGTTTCAGTGATAATGTTATATCATGTGAAGAAGTATTACCCAATCAACAAGGAATCGTTCTTCACGACCACGGCTCTCATCGAAAGCTTTACGTCCAGTTATGAGCTCCAATAGGACTACCCCAAAACTAAAGATGTCAGACTTGGTAGTCAATTTTCCACTAGCGAGGTACTCGGGTGCACAGTAACCATGGGTTCCCATGACCCTGGTGGAAACATATGATTTATCTCCGCTTGGACCAAATTTTGCAAACCCAAAATCAGAGAGTTTTGGGATGAAGCCCTCACCTAATAGTATGTTAGATGATTTTAAATCTCTATATATAACAGGAGGACTGGCTCCACGGTGAAGATATTCCAACCCTTGGGCTGCACCAACAGCTATTTTCATTCTTGTGTTCCAGTCCAAAGGTTTCTGATCAGATGTAAGATCTGCAAAAAAACGTTGCTTATCTATTTAATTTACAGTAAAAGGTATCGTTCGTGGGAAATGAAAACGAAAAAGGTTTGTGAAAGGATGCAGAAACATAGTCAGAATGTTTAACTGTTGAAAAACTAGCAGGAAAAGAAACTAACAAAGGGTTTTGAAGCTGTAATAGTGAGTGAGTGTCCCTGAGACTCATCCTGGAGGTCTAGATAGAACCAGTGAAAACGATTTTCTAACAAATGAATTCATTGACAAGTTTAAAGGAGAAGGCATGGATTACAATGGAGGTGATCTTCCAAGGATCCCTGTGGCATGTACTCGTAGACAAGTAGGCGCTGATCCCCTTCGGCACAGTAACCAATCAAATTGACAAGATTGGGGTGATGCAAAAGTGAAAGCATGAGGAACTCCACAAGGAACTCCTTTTCTCCTTGGAGACCAGTCTTGTCAAGTTTCTTAATAGCTACAACCTGCTAACAACCATAATGCATGCGATTACAAATGGATATATGGGGAAAATTTTGTCCAGTAAGGAGGAAATTTAAACAGGCATACAAGAATGTACCTGACCACTACTTTCTAATATTCCTTTATATACAGCCCCGAATCCACCTTGCCCGATCATGGATTCTGATCTGAAATTTTTTGTCGCCTTTGCCAGTTGTCGATATGTAAAAGTCTGAGCCCTATTGCCAGCATTAGGCTCTTCTTTCGGAGCTGATGGTTCCTGTCTTAAGGCTGCACTGCTTTTTGTTCCAAGTGCAATTCCTATTTTTCACAGGCATAGTTAGATTGGCAGAATAAACTGTATCATGCCACTTTGTTAGTCATGAAACTTCAGAGATGTTTAAAATCGAAAATTGTTTAGGTGTATTATCAAAGTGTGCAAAAGAAACATATTTCGGTATTAGTTTGGTTCATTTAGGCAGATATGATAAAATCTTACAAATTACAGCCTCAAGAAAGATGCAACACAAGCAAAAGCCTAGTTCAGCTAATCAACAACAAGAATGCTTCCATTCCATGAAAAACCTAGTTGGCTTAGCAGCAATGTTTTTCAGCAGTAGTAGAAATAGGATGAAATTTTGTTCAGCTTCCTACCCTGTTGGGTGTTTCAATCTATAAATCAATATAAGCCATTTTCTATACATATTCTTATCATGTAACATTCAAAAGAACATAAATTAATAAACCAAAAGATTTCAATTGAACAATTTGACATCCCAAAAGGAAGAACAGCATTTACAAGTTTACAACCCCACTAAAATTCCCAATATTCTATCCATTAAATTCACATTGCTCCTATAATCTTGGAAAAGAAAACAATTGCATGAAAGAAACTGACCAGGAGATACAGGAGGCTTGGGTTTCTTTCCAGGTTCTTTCTTCTCACCACTCTTCAGCTTCTTACCTTTCCTCCAACCAAAACAAGGGCAATAACCCATTTGCTTCTATCAATCAATCAAACTCCAATTAAACAAAAAGCTTTCACCTTTTCTCTTGTGGAAAAGCTCTGAAAATTGAAATTCAACAACAAAAAAGCTTCACTTGACAATGAAAAGTTAAAAGACGAATCTGCATTTTGGCCTTCCGTGTTGATTTCACGGAAACAAGAATCAAATCAACATCTTTTGTACGTATGAAATTTGAGAACAATCAAAACAACCCAAAAAAAAAAAACACGATTCAGAAGAAAACATGCGATGCTAATGTTATGGTAACAAAACATAGTTTTTTTTAGTAAAAATATCATCTTTCCAAATAACGTCCATTTTGGGATCATGGTTTGATAAAATTATGCATACAACTCATAAGAATAATAACAAAACTATAAACGTTGATCTACCCAAAAAAAATTTAATTTTAAAATTTTATCATTAAATCAAAATCTTATTAATATTTCCACCCATTAATTATTGAAGGAAAGTCACTCTTATAAAGACTGTCTTTTATGTATAGATGGACCCCACAACGGATTAATATATTCGGAATTTCATCTTTCCACTAGTCCTACCAAGCGCATGTTTTCCTTAGTAGGTGGTTGGGCGTCATGCTTGACAGAGTATTCCTACTCTATGAATCTTGTCTTTGACTCTCAACAAAGTAAAGAGAAACAATTTTGATATGACCTAAAGACAATATCAACACATTGTTTTTTATACAATGATGACTCGAACCCAAAATATTCTTAAGGAAGTTGATCACAACAGATTACAACTTGGGATTTGATAATTATTTTTTCTTTCTTTAATCCTTATATTATTTTTATATCAAAATAATTTCTAATGTAAACATAAATAATTAAGGTATCATTCATGTCCGTTTTACGATCTGTGAAGATTAATCCTTTCAGGGATCTAGGGTTGCTCCTCTCGATAATATCATCTCCAATGTTGAAACTTGCATTTCTTTTAAGAATGCAATGCACTTTACCACTCTACCCAACTCTTGTTGGTTATTGTCCATGGATTTACACATTATTTTTTTAAAATAATGTATTTCAATTACTATTATTAGTTTTTAATTAATTATTTGAATTGTTGAACATAATTAAAATATAATAATTTATTTAAAAATTTAAAAATGGTAATAAATTTTAAAAATCATAATTAAAATATTTATACAATTTCAATGTGCAAAGTAAAATTATTTGAATTAGCCTAAATTTAAATCATCATTGTATAAAAAAGATATTGGAAATAATAATTAATAAGCATAATTGAAATATATAAATTGTTTTAATAATTAAAATATAGTGCTAATAAAAAATTTTAATCATTGTTAAAACATTTCTACAAATAATTAATATAAATATAAGACATTTGATTAAATTGTATAAATGTATTTTTTTATAAAATTTTATATGTAAGATATAAAGTTACTTATTATATAAATAATTAAAAATCACTATTTAAAACTAAATTAATTTAATTAATTTTTTTTTGGTTGATGAAAAAATTAGTAATTTGAATATACTTTTATTTATTTATTATATAAATTCATTTAATAAAATTAAAATTTTTATTTATAAGCATGATAAATATGTATTAAGTGAATTTATTTAACCAAATAATTTGTAAAATTAAAAATCTTATTTATAAATGTGATAAATATTATAAATAAATAAAATATATTAAAAATACAAGTTTGGTGATTTAATGAAAAAAAACATATTTATCAATTCAAAAGTTTCTCCAAACCCGCGCTTTTATGGATTATAGAATATAGATTTGTATTTGCATCATTCTTTGTTTGTTTGAAGTATTTTGAATTTATGATAAAGTTTTAACATTATTTTAATTTGTCTTACGTGATTCCATATGTGCTACCCTTGTGTTCTTAATGTATTTTCTCAGTAAAGTATTATAAGCTTATGTAGTTTTTATTTTCAAATATTCATTTTATTTCATAGAGAAAATATTACGAGCAAACAATGACAAAACATCCAATTCAGACCAAATTTAATAAAGTCTTAATCTCAATTACACATAATGAAAAAAGCGACTGAAGACCTTGATTCCAAACAAGACAAAAAAAGCATTATGTAATCTTTTATACATAGATCATGGTTGATATATATATTTTTAGCCTTTTCTTAAATGACATATATTGGTTATTTTATTTTTTAAAAAATTATTATGTTGTGTTGAAATATCTTCAACTGCAAATATGATCAATAAATAGTGCATTGTAAGTTTTTGAAAGGTCAATGTGTAATATTATTATGTATTATTATAATTTTATCTTTTTTTTAAGGAATTGAATAGAAATTTTTTATTTTTGAGAGTTCAAGGTACAATTTTATTTTGTTTAAGAGATTTTCCATTGGGGAGGGGAAAGACCCATGCTTGTTGATCCCCTCTTTTTGGCTACAATATGACACTATCAAAGCAGTGTTCCTTGCTTGGTTATATAATGGTTAGAGCTGCAATGATATGCATCTTTGCATTTCTCACGTAGTCAACTGTAATTTACCAGGCTTTTCAAAGGTTTCAATGTTTGTATAATCATTTGTCATTTGCTTTCACAATACTTTTTTTTTTTTTAAATAGAAGTTCAAGTAAGATCTTTTAAGGTTTGAAATGTGATGATTTCCATTATGAAAAGAAGCATTACAAGCAAATATGAAAATCAAGAAGTTTATACAATAAAGTATAAAATTAGAATAGATTTTATGACCAAATACAATTTTTCAAGAAAATTCTACATGTGTTGTTTTTCTTCAAAGAAAACCATGCTACCACAAGAGAATTCAAAAGATAGGAGAGGGCATAGATAGAGTTCAACATCACACCCTTTCAAGTGGAGGTAACCATCAAATATGGTGACTCGCTACTTAAGCCCTCAAAAGAGATTGATTAATTATTAGATTTGAATAAAAAAATGTTGAAAAAGAAATATGAAAAATAGAAACGAAAGGAAGAAGAATGGAAAAAAAGAGAAGAAGCCAGCGGCTGTAGGCTCAAGGGTTGGCATCATCGCCCTAGGGCAACTTAAAGTTAAACAAGAAGAGAGAAACACATAATGAAAAAGAAAAAGAGAAAAAAAAATATGAAGTCAATTAGGACGCAGAACTTTGGGGAATCTAGGTGCTGCGAGTAGTGCAAGTGCCCTTATCCGGGACAACTACAGTCATGGGGTGATTGGGACCTACCGCCATATTTCTAGAGTTACTAGTAGAAGCAGAACATTGAACACTACGTGATGGTTTCACCCTTGCTCACGGTTTAAAGATTTTGAACATTGAAATTAAAATAGATGCTATTATTTTATAAAAAATCCTTCTAATTATAATATTGTGTTATCTCCTTTTATTGATAAGTGCATCATGTTCCTCCGTTTTCCTCCGTTTTATAAGTTCTAACTCTTTAAAATATGTCTTTCATGTAAGAAATAAATGTGCAGATACATTAGTCCACTTGGAAAGTAATTTTTCTTTGCCTCTCCCTTGAATAAACTTTATTATAATGATTTGTTTCATATTTGCTCTAATCATTCTCGTTGTTTAAATTCTTTGCTACTAAATGATACTTAGAGACAACTATATATCAAAACTTAAGTTAATTATTTAATAAAAATATATTTTCATTTGAACAAAATAATTAAAATAACTTTAAACTCAAATCACTTTGTGATTATTTTTTAAATGTATTAGATATAAAACATTTTTGTACAAAAAGCAATCATGTGGGCATCATTTATTTTTGTTTGAGAACCACGTAGTACACATCATATGCGCATTGTAAATGTTTTATATATATGTGCAATATGTTTGTACCTTGTTTTGGAGGTAAATACTCCAAGTGATACCACTATACCTATACGGCTTATGCAGGAGGGCATAAATTTGGAGTAACAAGTGGTACCACCGGTGCCCGAGCTTAGTAGAAATCCAGGATTAAAATGGTAAATTTCTAATTTAATTTTTTATAATTTATAAATTTTTTAGTTAATAATAATAAAATTATATTGATATCTCAAAAATGCTAAAAAAATGATTTATTCTTTTAAAAATAATAGAGAGCATAAAATTGGAGTAAGGAGTAACAAGAAAATTTGATTTTTTTTATGTTTTTATATAGTTAATAAGAAATACAATACAAATTATCAGAAATATATTTTATAGCTACATTTAAATTTCAAGTGAAATAATATAAAATATTCATATAATTCTCTTTTTTTTTTCCATCCCAAAAGGGAAACTCCCCATTTCAAACGAAACGCATAAGTTTTGTTTTATTTATTATTTATCATCCAAGGTCTCTCCTTAAAAAAAAAAAATCAAAATCCTGTTCGTCCTTATCAAAATCAGACCCGAACCTCAAGTTTTAGAAACCCTAGCCATTTCCGCTCTTTCGTTCTCCGCAAAATCATTCCTTCTTCAAATCCTCTATCTCTGTTGCTATTGAGCCATCTGATCTCTCTCTGTGTCGCCATTTTCCAGAACCTTGAACGCCGCCTATTGCCCGCTACGATCTCTGCCTTTTAGATTCTATCAATTTTCACAGTCTCGATGGCTGACGGAAAACTCGATCTACCTGATGATCTCTTACCCTCAAAAATCGGCTCTGACCACTTCGCTAAAGGTATTGACACATTTCCTCTTTCTTTCTTTTTTTTCGTTTTCGTTTTCGTTCTCTCGTTTTTTATACTACAACTTTTAACTTTTTGGATTCCGATCGCAGTGGTTTCACATTTTAATTCAATCCTCACGTTTGTCTCAAGTTTTATCCGTTTACGAAGTTTTTCTTTATTTGAATTTGAATAGTTTAATTTATTAATTCTAAATTTCAGATTGCGTTGATGATTCATTTATTTTCCCCTAAGATCTCGTTCAATTTTGTTTAATTTCTTTCTGTTACCGCGCATTAATTTAATGGTTTTCGCCAGAAAGGAAAAAAAAAAGGAAATTCACGATTGTTTCTATGTAAAATTGTATCAGCTCAAATCGCTCCTTTCAAATTCTCCGGTGATTAGAGAATATCACTTTAGTTACTTCTCAAAATTATTGGCAGATTTTAACTGTCGGCCCTGAAGTTGATATATAGTACTACAGCACGTTTTATTCTAATTATGCGGAAAGATTATTAAACGAAACGTTCATCTGTTACAATTAGGAAACTTGGCAGTTCAATCTCAAAGCATTTTTTTTGTTTTAAGGACTGCATGAAAACAAGCTTGAAAAGTGAGGTTAGACAGTTTCTACAGCTTCACCTATGCCGTACTTATCTTAGTTTCTGTTATTGTTAGATGAAGCTTGGGATAGGAACTTGGAGGAGAAAGGACTAACGGGGCTACTTGATGATAACAAAGGTAATAATATTTATCTTAATGTTGAAATCTTGTATTTTTAAAATCACAGGAAGCTCTTTTCTTGCAAGAGTTTAACTTCTTATTTTTCTTTTTTTCTTTTTACTTTTGTGACCAATAGATCAACCAACTTCGGAGAGCAGCATACCTCTGTCCCCACAGTGGCTCTACTCTAAAGTAGCCGAAGCAAAGACATTAACTGTTGGAGCATCTGGGGTATGGCACTTTTATTTCTCTTATCAAATGTTTTAAGGGTGCTGGTTGCCATATAAGTGTTTAATTTGTTGGTTTCTAGTTTCATTTGCTTTTCTGTAGAGGAAGTATGGGTAAGTAGTGTATATGGTTTCAAAAAAAAGTAGCTTGACTAGATTTGAAGAAATTATTTTTATTTTCTTGGTTTATTATGCTCATCACAAATATATATTTGACTTAAAGCTTGTGGCTATTTTTCATTTTGGTTTGTATTGTTTCAGTTTTATAATTTGTTTCCTCTTAACAGGATACAAAAGCTCCGAATTTATTGCCTCATGGAACCCCTGGCGATCCGAATCTGAAAGATAGTTGGCGTTTAGATAGTTCTCAGGACAAGAAAGAATGGAGGAGGACTGCACCTGATCTTGAAAGCAGCCGACACTGGCGTGAAGAGGAGAGGGAAACAAGCTTACTTGGTCGAAGAGATCGCAGAAAAGAAGACTGTCGCACTGATATTTCTTCAACAATGGATGCTCCTGAAAATAGGACTTTGTTGTCTTCAGAACGACGTCAAGATGTTAGTAATCGTAGTTCAGGGCATGAATCTCGAAGGGACAACAAGTGGTCTTCGAGATGGGGTCTTGAAGACAAAGAAAAGGATTCTCGAAATGAGAAGAGGACAGATGCTAAGAAGGAAGATGCCCCTTCTGACAAACATGCACTTGCCGGTGGGGGGCGCACAGCTTCTGAGCGCGAGAATGATTCTCGTGATAAATGGAGGCCACGTCATCGGTTGGAAGTTCATGCAGGTGGGTCTGCTTCTTACCGCAGTGCTCCAGGATTTGGTTTGGAGAGGGGACGAGTGGAGAGATCAAATGTGGGTTTTGCAGCAGGACGAGGAAGGCCAAATTCCAATGCTAGCCTACAAATTGGGAGGCCACAACCTGCTTCTGTTATTGGAGCTCTTCCTGTGGATAAAAACATGACCCTCAATGCATATTCCTACCCAAGAGGAAAACTCCTTGACATGTACCGCAAACAAAGGACTGCTCCAAATTTTGACAACCTACCTGATGAGATGGATCATTTATCCACAGTAACACAAAAAGAAATTGTTGTGCCTTTGGCATTTGTTCCTCCTGATGCAGAGGAAGAGGTCTGATCCTTCTAGTTTGATTTATAGAAGAAAAATGTACTCATCTTTATCCTTCTATATGGTTGCCTAAAATTTTCTTGCGCGATTCTTACAGGCTGTCCTTGGAGAAATATGGAAAGGGAAAACAATAAGCAGTGAAGTGGTCTACAACTCATTTATGGATGCAAGTAGGGATCAAATGATAGCATTGCTTCTAGTGTTTCATTTATGTTGTAACTTACCTACCTAGTAAATAATTAAGATACCCTTGACATGATAAGTTATTTGCCCTGTGATTTCAGGTGAAGGAAAAGAGTGTTTCTCAGTTAACAGGAAGGATAGTGTTGAACCTGGTGAGAAGGCTGCTGTAAACAATAATTTTGAGGGGAGTCATGCTGAGACATTTTATGTGTCAGATTCACAGATGATTATGAGCAAGGGTAGGAAACTTTCGATTTTAGTTGTTGGCTATCGGCAGTCTGTTAAGGATAATATTAATGAAAATTTCTGTTTGTCATTACAGAAATGAATAGTTCAAAAGGTGGACAGAGATGCATGCCACCATCTGATTTAGATGTAACCAATGCTTTGGGGTCAGATAGGGAGATTGGTGGTTCCACAAATTACATGGATGAATTAAAATCTTTTGATAATCAGCAAGTAGCTGATTTGAAAATACAGAAGGACTCTAATGTGAAAGACAATGGATCATCCATGAAATTTGGGGGGGGCGAGCTTCCTGAAGACTCAAGTTCTCTGTTTGGTTTTCCGTCACTACAGCCTACTCTAGGCTGTAACTCGATAAATGTTGAGGGCAATATTCCTGCACATTCACTGGAAAGTGCTATGCCTCCTGAGGATATGAGCCTGTGCTATCTTGATCCTCAAGGGGTTATTCAGGGACCGTATTTGGGGATCGACATAATTTCATGGTTTGAGCAAGGTTATTTTGGTACAGATTTACCTGTTCGATTGGCAAATGCTCCTGATGGGTCGCCTTTCCAAGAACTTGGTGAAGTCATGCCTCACCTAAGAATGAATCCTGGTTCAGCCTCCAGTGTTAGTGCAGTTACCAGAATGCGAGTACCTGATCGTTTTGAAGGGAGCTTGGAAGAGACCATATCTTCTTCTTCTGCTGCTTCTGCTCAGGGATCTGTCATTGGACGTGAGCAGCAGCAATCTTTGTCTCCTTTTGAGACATCTGGTACTAACTTTCATTTAAGAGGGCCTTCTCAAAGTTATAATTCTGAGCACCAATTTTATGAAGATCCAAACATCCATAATTTTGCTGTTGCTCAAGCTGATGGTAAGTTCAACGGGTTGCACCTACTGTTTATATTGTTAATTATTGACTCTGTTAATGATGCCTGCCTTTCCATGTGTGATGCAGAAATCGTTTTTCCGGGAAGGCCTGGAAGTGCTGGTGTTGACCCTTTGAAAGTTTCTGCTGAGATGCAAGATCCTTTGCGTCATCCTGCAAGTCATTTATCCATTGCAAATGAATTTTCAAAAACCAATGCACCTCATCGAGGTGATGAGTTGCTCCCAGAGGCTTGGTCTGATGATCATAGAAGAAATGCTGTGTTTAATCCTAACATTCATCTAGGCACTACTGGTGCTAGGCCATTATCTCACAGGGACCAAGAACACAATGGTTTGGACCTGGTACAGCACTTAATGTCAAAAAAGATGCCCAATGAACCTCTTCAAGAGAAAAATAATTTTTTTCATGCCCTTCCACATTCGACCGGATTTGGTGTGGAGCACATCCATAGTTTTGATCTGATGCAGAGCAAGAATCTCAACCATCAGCAGACAGTCCATCATTCAGCTCCGCATATGGAACATGTTTTGGAACTTCAATTTGAACAGCAGCGGCAGTTGGAACTACAACGGCAGCAGCATCAGTTGGAGCTTCAGAGGCAGCAGCAGTTGGAGCATCAGCGGCAGCAGCAGTTGGAGCATCAGCGGCAGCAGCAGTTGGAGCATCAGCGGCAGCAGCAATTGGAGCATCAGCGGCAGCAGCAATTGGAGCTTCAGCGGCAGCAGCAGTTGGAGCTTCAGCAGCATCAACGTCTGTTGGAGCTTCAGCGGCAGCAGCAGTTGGAACTTCAGCAGCATCAACGGCAGTTGGAACTTCAGCGGCAGCAGGAGCTTCGTCACCACCAAATTGAACTGTTGCAGCAGTTGCAACAACAACATCTACAGCAGCAGAATTCTCAAGCTCAACAGATTCTTCTTGATCAATTGCTTGAGCATCAGATTTCTGATCCTGGCTATGGTCAGGATGTATTTGATGCTGCTAGAGACATCCAACTCGATCAGGTTCAATTACAAAGGCATCTTCTAAGTGAATTGCAGAATAATTCTCAAGCATCAAGGCACCTGGATCCATCACTGGAGCAGATCATCCAAGCAAAGATTAACCAGAGTGCAGTCCAAGGGCAACAGGCTGATTTTTTGGATTTCATGTCGCAAGCAAAGTATGGAAATATGCTTCCTTTGGAGCATCAGCTCCGTCTTCAACGAGAGCAATTTCAAGTGCAGCAGTTATCTAGGGCGCTGAGCCAACAATTAGGAATAGAGGAGGATAGACAACTTGCTGGTTCTTTGTCTGTAGATGAAGTTGGTCAGTTTGTTAGGAATCCTGGCATTCATCCCCGTGCTCAATCAATGGAGTTGAATGGTTCAGATCTTCACCAGAAGAGGCTTTCATCTTTTGAAGAGCAAATCAGCAATTCTAAAAGGAATCATGCTTTGCGGGAGCAACAGCAGCGAGGAACTTTTGACCCCAGCCCTACAGCATTTGCCAGGTCTGCTCATTCTGCTGCTGCTCCTGGGATGAAAGTAGACAATGTAAATTCTCTAGATCTTGCTGAACATCTCTACATGCACTCTAACAACCAACCGGGTCCATTTTCTTCTGGTAACCACTCTTTTAGCCAACAAGCTTTAGGTGATGTATATGCATCTCGTCCAGATTTAGTCTACCACTCTGGGGAAAATGAGCAGCTAGAAAATAGTTGGGCTGGAAAACAGATGCAACAATTAAATCTTGAAGCAGATTTGCAAAGAAGGGAGTCCGAAGTTGATTCAAGCACTTGGGCATCAGCTGGAGGGATTCATGAAAAGTCTAAGAAAGCTTTAATGGACCTTCTTCACCAAAAACTTGGTATTCAATCGAGAAGGTCATCAGAAGGAGATTATCAGTATTCTACTTCATCTTCCAGGGGCAGGGAAAGCTTTTGGCCTGTTTCTGAGCCACAAGCTTCGAATTTTCATGTAAACAACTCATATCTGGAAGGCCCTCAAAATTCCAATTCAGGTGCCTTATTGCAAGATCATTTGTTTGGAGTTGCAGCCAGTGGTGGTGTCAACCAAGTGGTTAACTGTGAACGAATGCCTCATAAATCCAATCCGGGTTCATTTGCTGAAGATCAGTCATTGTTGTTGGGCGCTGAAGATCTGTCTTCTAGTAGTTATGCAGATGCTAGCTTAGTGTCAAAATCTGCTGTGGATAAGGAATTGGGCGAACTGGAGGGGAAGGAGAAGAAAAATGGATTGAAAAGCATGATTTCAAGGTCTGGTTCTCTGTCGGGGTCTGAGGACAATATCTTAGAGCAAGTAGAGATGCCTTTGGACTGTGCTGACCTACAAAGTAGAACCCATATCCGTCACAGTTCACTTAGTACCGGTAATCTTCAGAAAAAAAGATCTTATTAAATGGCCTTTAGTTTTTTTTTTCTGTATGAATTAAATCATAAAAGTGAAATGGTGCAGGTGGGAATGGCAGGTTGTACAGTAATGAAATTGGATTAGAGAAATCTGTAGAAGACCGTCCTAATGAAAGGTGACACTCTTTTCTCTCTAATGTTGATGTTGGTGATTTTTTTTTTGTGGGGGGGTTGGGGGATTTTATTTGCACCGCTATGACGAGTCACCTCATAATTGACATTTGACACGAGTGCACATCCAACGAACTCTTTTTTATAAAGCCATCTAATCTAAATATGCTCGTCTTATTGATAGGTTACTGTCTGGAGTGCCGAAAGGGGTTGATAAAGTTGCACAGATTTCATCATCCCAGGATGTATTTTCCGATCAAAACACAGTGCCATTTGTGAAGCAGAAAAGCCTTACAAGTCAGGCAAAGAGGACAGTAGAAACAGAGGCATCGGGCAAGAAAGATGTGAGTATGAGAAGGACCTCATCTTATAATGAGGCTGCAGTGTCTGAAGCATCATTCATGGAGATTCTTAAGAAGCCGGCTCTTCATGGGGCAGAGGTCCCCGTGTATGGCTCTGCTTTTGAGCCACCATCATCTGATGGTGCTTCACAAGCTGGACGAAGTGGCAAGAAAAAAGGGAAAAAGGGAAGACAAATTGATCCTGCCTTGCTTGGTTTTAAGGTTACAAGCAACCGCATTTTGATGGGTGAGATCCATGGTCTTGACGATTAAATTTTCTCATTTACACGCACCATATCTTGTTGTACATTTTCGCTGTAAATTTTTTTGTTAGGTTAAATGCTTAGCTTGGGCAAACAAACATTTAAGGCGACGAGTAAATGGGAGTTGATATTTGAAATTCATCGATTTAGATTTTTACCCTTTTTTACGTAATTTTTTTCCTTCTTTGATAAAAAAATTGTTTTCTTTATTGTACCTGCATATCAAAGTTATTATGGATTCTGATATGTTGGGAACTGATAACAAAGGAGAAAATAATGCTACGCGTTGTGGTTATGGTTCTCGATTTCGAATTTGTTCTACTTTTTTTAAGGTTAAGGGTAAGTTTGGATGGACGATTGGGTGCGGTGCAGTGCGTTTAGCTTACTTTTTGTCTCACGTTACAGTATTGTTACAGTATTTAATCTCACCGCCACTGCTGTTTTTACACTAATCGCAGGTAAATGCACCGTCCATCCAAACTCACTTTAAGTCTCTTAAGTTTTTTGCGTATAGGTTGGTCTTCCATTCTATACCTGTGTATTTTTTTCCCATAATCGAAGAGCTTTAAGAATGCATAAATTTTGGGATATCAAATGAAACAACATGAAGTTATTTGAGATCTTAGTATTCGATAATCGACTAAGATCGTTATTAATTTTTAGCTCTACCTGAAGTGTCAGTATAGTGGTTACTAGAGGTGCTCATGGGCCGGGCGGCTCGGCCCGACGACCCGCCCGAAATATGGGAGGGTTTGGGTAAAAATATAGGCCCGAAATATGGGCTTGGGCAAAAAAATGAGGCCCGTTTAGAAAACGGGCCGGGCCTCGGGCACCACATTTTTGGCCCGGGCCCGGCCCGGCCCGATATAATAAATATATTTATTTTTTTAATTTTAAAATATTTTTTACATACTTTTTTTAATTTTTTTAATTTTAAAATATTTTTAAAATACTTTTTTTAAAAAATTTTTAATTTTAAAATATTTTTAAAATACTTTTTTTAATTTTTTAAAATTTTTAAAATAAAAATAGGCCGGGCCGGGCTTGGGCTTATATTTTTTTCCAGGGCCGGGCCTGGGCAAAATCTTAGGCCCATATTTCGGGTCGGGCCGAAATTTTTTTATGGGCCCGGCCCGAACCCGGCCCGGCCCATGAGCACCTCTAGTGGTTACCCTCTCAAAAGGTATGTTGGACGTATGTACCGGGGAATCTCATCAATAAAGTTATGCAATCATGAATGAGCTCCGAGTAAAATATTTTCATTTGTTTCATAAGATCAATAACAACCAAGCTTAACAATAACATGAGTAATGTTCATTCTCTGAGCGAATAAAGGTTGGTCCCAAACAACCCAGAGTTGGTCCATAATGTTGGTGGTGTGGCCATGGTTAAAGTGACCATCAGCAACCCAATTGCCACTAATCATGTATAATGGCTCTTGTGTTAGTGACTCTTGTATTATCAAGGGAGGAGCTGTCAACAATTGACTTTGAACAAACCTTGTAAGGGGATTTTGCTTGACTTGAAAAGTTGAGGGATAACCATAATCTAGATCCATCGGAAAGAGTGAAGAATTCCACGGTGAGAGAGATAGCTCTGGATTGAATATCGCTACCACTTAAGGGTGTATCAAGGATGACTGCATTTCTAGCAATTCAAATGCTCGAAGGAAAAAAGCAAACATGGTTAGCCAAGGGATACGATGACAAGGAAAAGGTGATTTGGAAGTTCTTAAGCCAATATGAGAATATTCCTTTGAGCGCTAGAGTTCAAACCCCACCAAAAAGAGTTCACCATCTTTTGTAGAGCATCACAAGAGTTAAGGGGAGCAAAAAGACACTTGTGCAGAAAATTGATAACGCTTGGGCAATCATTTTTAAAACCACCTCATTCTTGAGCTTTGACAGAAGTTTATTCTTCCAGCTATAAATTCTTTTACTCAAACGATCCCAAAGAAAGGAGAACACCTATTTCTTTTTCTTTCCCACAAGAAATGGCCCAAATAATGACTATGGTTCAAATAGGCCCAGACCCCTAAAGAAGAGCACACCATTTGTCTATCTAAAAGTTCGATGTTAGAGCTAAATAGAATTCTAGATTTTTTATAATTAATAGATTGACCCAAAGTCGCCTCATAAGTAGAAAGAATAGTCTTAACAAATTGGCACTTCCCATCCTTAGCCTTGAAAAGAAGAAGTTATCATCGGCAAACAAAAGATGTGAGACACTCGAACTCCCTCTACAAATAGAAATATCATGTAGCTCCTTCTACTTTCCGATTGCTGTAGAAGAAAATTGAGCCTTTTAGTACACATAATAAACAAATAAAGAGAAAGCAGATCACCTTAGCAAAGACCTCTACTCGAAATAACTAGCTCAACATCTAACCTGTTAAATGCCATATTATATTTAACCCGTCACATCCCAAATTTGGCATATTCGAGAGGAAGACAAATAGATGTGAAGGTTATCAGTTTTGGTGCACTTTGGTAGTTAGTTCTCCAATTTATAAGCTTCTGGTGAACTAATGTTTGGCGCATAAAGTATCCACCCATAGAAGTATTTAAGGATTTATTCTTGTAATATTCTTCAATTGAAGAAAGAGTATGACAAGCAAAGAGTACGCATCAGAATGTTGATTGAGCATGATGCGCCTACTAAGTATATGTTAAAGTTGTAAGAGACTAAAGTATCTTTAAGGCCACGCCATATGCGAGTTATTGCCATAGGTATGGTACGCCAAGTGTGCTCAAAAGATGTGGAATATGAGTTCTGTAATGTGATTGGTTGGGAGTCAACTAAGTTAACAGAATAGTCGCCGGATCATACTCGTAACGTTTTTGTTTAGGTAAGTTCGTATATTGTTTAAACTTGTTATTTGTTACTTTTGGTAACATGTTAACTATTATTCATGTTAGGCACAGTTTAAATTGAATAATAAATGACAATTGGTGATTTTGGACTAAATTGTGATATTGGCTAAATTATGATTATGTTGAAAAATGAAAATTTTATGGTTGTGAGCTTGTTGTGGTACAATAAAAATGAAGTTAATTTATTTGGAAACAAAAAGTGACCCATATGAACCTCGTGAATGCTTAGGATACAAATGACATGTCATTAGGGTTATTATAGTTCGGGTGCTGGTCTTGGATGTCTTACCGATGACTGAAGTGTAACACCCCAATCCCGTATCCGTCGCCAAAACAGGGTTACAGAGCATTACCGAAGTTTACGGATCAATCAGACAGAAATTTCAAATGTTTCATTACATATTAATATTCATAATAAAACCAATCAAAATCATATATATTGTCCCTTAAACGAGCCCTCAAGACCTGAAATACATACTAGAAACAAGTTGGGACTAAATCAGAAACTTAGAGAATTTTTCAGAAATATTTAAAATTTTCAACATTGCAGGGGTCACACGGTCGTGTGGCCAGGTCGTGTGACTCACACGGCCAGAAGACACACACGTGTCTCAGGCCGTGTGAGAATTAGAAATAGGGACACATGGTCGTGTCCAGCCCGTGTCCATACCCGTGTAACTCTCTGACTTGGGTCACACACCCGTGTGCTAGGCCGTGTGAGCATATTGACTTGCATTCTTAAGATGATACAGGGGACACACGGTCGTGTCACTTGACCATATGTCACACATGGCTGAGACACACACCCGTGTACCTACTCGTGTGGATGAAAATAAACCATTTTCTAGGCCACGTTTCTCACCCAAATTGACACCAACCTAGCCTCAACAAATTGTACATCCACAAGCCATAACAAGTCATGCAACACAAGCTAAAATCAAGTCTTAAACATATATTATTACCACATACAACTAATAAACCCTTAGGCACCTCAAATGACAACTTAGAAAAATGCCAATCAAGTATCCAACCTTACCTAATTAGTTTATCTAACCAAGTTACCAAAGTTCACTATAACTCAATTACATACATACATACATATATCACTTATACTAACATCACAATCATGCCTTAATTTCATACCAATATGTGAGTTGGTTATATAAACAAAATATTATTCATAATATTTTCATAAGCTAAACTTTGACTAAGTCCGTACGAAAGCCTATACATGCCATATAAACTATATTAAATGTTTCAAAAACTACCGAGATAAGCTGGATAATGTGACTTGAGTGTTGATCCGATCGTCCAACCTTCTGAAAATCTACAAAGATATTAAACAATACAAATAAGCTTAATAAGTTCGACGGGTTAAATAAGAATCTTATCGAACCTACTATAACAAGTCAAATAAATAAAATTATTCATGTCAACTTCCTGTCATTCACAACTTCAATTGACAAATACATTCGTATTCAAATCAATACAAAATAAATAACATGTCTTTCAAATTCATTAAATAAATCACCTTACCGAATTTTTTTCCATTCAAAGAATGACTTATGGATAAGAGTACATCGTTAACAAAAGCTCATAAGAACTGTCCATCTGAATATGCCAACAGAAGCTTGAAAGCTAAACAGAAGCTTATAAGAGCTGAACAGAAGCTCGTAAGAGCTAATTCACCCAATTCTGCCAAACAGAAAGTAAAACACGAGAGTTCGCAACAAATGCTGAACCTTATTTTACCTGGGTAAAATGCTGATATCTCCCTCCAATACCATCATACGCCAAATTACGATTGTACTCAAATCTCGAGTTCCATTCAAACCAAATATCCAATTCAATATTATAATTCCAATAATAATTCATTTCCAACAATAGAATAAATGCATAATACCATTCATCGAATTTATACAAATATTAAATTTTAATCGTACGAACTTACCTGGATTGAATTGTAGTAATTGTAGAAGTTGAGGGACTATTTACTATTTTTCCTTTTTCACGAGTATTTACGGGATCTTGATCTAAAATATAAAAGTATTCATTTATTAGCATATATTTCATTTTCAATTCATTTTACAATTAATACCCTTTTGTTTTTTTAAAATTTACACAATTACCCCAAAAATTTTACAATTTTTACAATTTAATCCCTTAATTAGTTAATCTATCAAATTAACTAATTTTCTCAATCAATAATCTATCCAAATATTCTAGGCCTTCATACAGCCCTTAATAAACCAAAAATTCACTATTAAACCCTAATATTTTAACTTTTTCACAATTTAATCCTAAAATCAATATTTAACAAAATCACTTAATAAAATCATCATACAACAAAATCAAAACTCTAAATCTATGTTATTCATCAAAAAAATCTAATATTTATCAATCGAAACTTCCAAAATTTTTCATAAAATCAAAAACAAAGGTATGGTTTAATTGAACTTAATTGTAACAATCTCAAAAATATAAAAATTACAAGAAACGGGTAAAAATTAAACTCACATTAAGCAAAAATTGAAGAACCAGCTTAAAAATTTCTCTCATGGCGGTTTAGGCGGAAACAAGAAGAAGAATGCATAAAAATAACTTTCAAATTCAATTGGTTTTATTTTAATTTCAAGCAAATTACCATTTTGCCATTCAATGGCTTTATTTAATTATTTTACCTTATTATGCCGCCTTATATTTTAATTTAGGTTTATTTATTACTTAAGTCCTTCCTCATTTATTAATCAAGTCATTTATTCATTTAAATATTATAATTAGCAAGTTTTACACCTTTTCTAATTTAGTCCTTTTTAATTAATTAACTATCGAAACGTTAAAATTTTTCAACGAAACTTTAATGTCATCTTAATGACACTCCTTACATATTTATAAAAATATTTACAGCTCAGTTTATAGAAACGAGGTCCCAATACCTCACTTTTTAAAACCACTTGACCTAGTATCTTACCACTCGAACCTAATAAATCATTTTAAAACATAAATTACCAATTCAAAAACCTTTTTAAAATCATATTTGACTCTTAAATATTAAATAATAATATTTATGATTTTACTTGCCAAATTTGGTGGCCTCGAACCACTATTTCCGATACCACTGAAAAATCAGGCTGTTACATGATGTCCTACATTTGTTGCGGATTCTCCACATCTCGTGTGCATAGGCCCATTTTATAGCTCGTGTGAGCATTTACAGTTACAGTCACACTTTGTGTAAGCATTGTTCTTGCGTATCCGACGTTATTTCATTTGGTTCATCAGGTGTTAAATGTGTAAAACGAAACAACTATATGGAATGAAACAATTAATGGAGAATTTGATATGAAATATTGAAACAAAATGTGATATACAAAATGAATACATGTTAAATGTGTAAAATGAAATGGTTACTCAAAATGGTTATATGAAATGATTCTACGAAATTGTAATATGAGATGGGTATACAAAATAGTTATATAAATGAGTATATGAAATGATTATATGAATTGATTATATGAAAATAGATATATGAAGTGATTGTACGAAATGTTTATATGGATAGATATGTAAAAAATGGACATTTGAAATGAACACTTGAAATGGAAAGATAAAATGTTAAATGAATAGATGTTGTATGAATGGTATATCAAATGTGTTTACTAGTATATGTTTTATGACAGAATAAAGTTATAAGTTTCATATTTGCGAACTTACTAACCTTGTGAGACTTGTAATATGTATATATTAATAATGAACTCATGACCTTATTTATGAATTTAATTGCGAAATGTTTAAGTTACGACCGTTACAGTAAGTTAAAGTTATGTTCAATACGAACTTACTAAGTTTTACGCAAGCTTACCTCATTTTTGGTTTTTCTTCTTTGTAGATAGTCAGTTACGAGCCATCGATTGCATTGCTTTTGGAGATTACATTATCCGACAACTTAATCGGTAACTAATTGTTCACTTTGGTTTGTTATTAGTGGCATGTAAATAGGGTTTTTGTATATATATGTTATAATCATTATGGATATGTTTTGTATCAATTGAAGTATGAGATGTGTTTATTAATGTGAAGCTTAATTAGTATTGTGGTTGATTGTGGTGTGTGATGGCAATGGTATGTCTATATAAGTGTTTTTGACCATATGTTATATGCCTTATGAAAGTGGTTTGATGTTTGATTCAATGGATGTGTATGAAATAGATGCATAGATATGTTAGATTGGTTTATAAGGTAGGAACATGTGTATATTGAATGTGAATTTGGATCAGTGTTTAATTCTGGTGCCAATGTGGGCATATTGGTTAGGCACAATGGGTTGTATATTTTTTGTATGCTTTTGTCATATTTAGATGTGTTTTGAATTGGTGAAAAAGTTTGGAAATGGTTTGGCTTGATGCCTAAGAAATGGTTGATGAATTGGCTTGCATTAGGGGTCATTTTGGATGCACATAGCTGTGTGCTACACACGACCACCCCACACGATCATGTGTCTTATTGATTTTTAGGTGCGGGTTTGACCCGCACGGTCACATGTTGTTACATGGCTTGGAGACATGATCGTGTGACCCTATTTTCAAACTGTACACAACTTGGCCATACGGTTATATGACCTCTGTTTTTATATTTTCTACATTTTTTGTTTTACTTCAAATTAGTCCCTAATTGTTTCCAAATTGATTTTTAGGTTCCATAAGCTCGAAATAAGGCTCGAAATTGTATATATGCTATGAATGATTATTGGTTTTGAATATTGATATTTAAATTAATAATTGAATGGTTTTATGTTGTCACTTGATTTGATAATACCTTGTAACCCTAATCTAGTGACGGATACGGGTTAGGGGTGTTACACATAATTTGTTCTTAATTTATTCTTTAAACAGATAGTGAATTATGATCAAATGATATTAGTGATGAACAAGTTTTAGGTATGTATAAATGTGACTACTTGATTCGATTGAGTTATGTCGAATTATATAAATAATTGTGATTGTGAATTGTTATTGATAATATGCTTCTATTTATGATACAATGAGATTTAGTAATAAAAAATAAAGAATAAAGCCTTATTACACATTACTTCGGTAATATACCAATGAACACTAGGTGCATATTACTTTGGACGTACCGATAAGCATTGGGTGTATATATATTTAGCACCAGACGTATATTATTTCGGTAGTTCTCCCTACAAATTTAAGAAAATAAAGTGTCATATCTATAAACATAGATTTTTCTAATTATCTCCTTACAAACACGCAACAGCCACTAAAAATCACTAAATCTTGCACCTACTCCCTGGCAACAGTGCTAACAACTTGATCGACTCCTTGTCGCCATTGTGAATGATGAGAGGAAATCAACACTAAAAATAACAATTGAATAAAATACTAAGTGCGGTATCTGCAAGTGTGACAAGTCAGTTGTAATATTTGTAATGTTACAATAAAACACCGAAATCTTCCAAGAATCGAACCCGAAGGAGTCAACGATTCAATGATTTCTATTCAATCAAGCATGCAAAAAAGGAGTATAGCTAGCTACTCACTAATGTCTATATTACGGAAAAACTTAATTTAAATATTAATTAAGCTAATTAATTACCTAAAATAGAAAAGGACTAAATTGTAAATAAAACAAAATATAAAACTATCAAATACAATAACAGGGAGGGTTGGTTGATTTCCATGTTGTTAATTAACCTTTGAATTAAGGATCTAAATCGTTAACACTCCTAAATTGGTTCTATTTTACCTTTCAGTCTCAACTTTACCAAATTAGACAAATTAGTCCGGTTTATCTCTCGACCTCACCCGACTAACCCAGGACTAATAAATTGGTGCCCATTAAGATTTCCTCTTGGTGTCACTTATCTTGATATTCCCTTAGGGGCATCAATCCTAAGTTTTAAAGTTTAATGGATTTAGTCTAATTTTTACGATTTAGTCCATGCATCAAAGACTAACTAAACAACATTTTCATCAACCAACCACCCTAAGATTTAGCTACTAATATTCATATATGAACCAACAAAAACCAAAAATTCGAACAACATATACATCAAGTAAACTTAAAGGAACTATGATAAAAACATGAACATTCTAGTAAAGACTTGAAGAAAACACAAATGACAATAATGGTAAGGAAGAAAAAACATAAAAGATCATATTTTTATCTAAGAAATTGGAAATGAATTTAAACTATATTAAAAGCTTTAGATGGAAATGAAAATACAATGTAAGGTTAAAGGATTTAAAGATAAACAACACTTAGCTATAGTAAAAACTAACTTAACTAACTAAGAAAATACAAGGAAAATAAAGAAGTTGTAGAAAGCTAAATCCTACAGCTAACCTAAACTAAAAGATGAAAGAAAAAACCTAAAACTAAGAAGCTTTCTAACCTAAACTACAACTCTTTTTGTTCTTAGCCAAAAATGGCTTTTAATAGCTTATTACAACCCAAATTTTAATGCCAAAATGCCCTTGGACGTTGTATTTTGATTGGTTTTGGTGTTGGACAAAAACTACCACTGCAGTCATTTTTCTTCACATCAGGCAGCGGTATTGCGATACCCACGACAGTCTTGAAATGGGGGTCCTTTGGGAGTTGGATATCGTGAAATCACTATGAAGAGCCTCAATCTTCTTCAATTCAGCACTATCACGGGTACCATGACTTCCATGCTTCGATATCGCAATACCCCCTTCTAGATGATGTTTTCGTTCACGTTCAGGCCTCCAATGACTCCCTACAAGACTCAATCAACCATTAGGATCCCTATGACACATTTGGTAAATTCGAGTCTCAAAAGTAGCATAAAATGCACTAATTCACTTATCAAAACAAAAAAAACTAAAACTAAGTAAAAACACAACAAAAAACATATAAATTGCTCGAGAATAAGCTCATTAAGTGTAATGGAGAGCCTAATTTGACATATCAAATTACAGAAGATCAAATAGTTTGATATTTATTTATCATGTATAAGCATTGTTATCATATTATATAGGCACCACTGAGCTCTTTTACTCAACATGCGGATTATTTGTTTTCGTGCGTAGGTGGCGATTAGGTTTTGGAGTGATCGATGAGAGCCAACAGCATCCAAATCTCACATCTCGACTCAACTAAATCTTTGTAAAGTTTCATTATGTTTGTGATTTATAATGGCATGTACCTAGAAATTAGGGGTCTTATAAGGTTTTTTTAATGGTATGAATTGTTGATGATATGTTTTTGGATGCCAAGTTGTTGGTTGATAATTGAGTGTTATATGGTTTCATAGGTATGATTTGGCATCCTTATGGCTTGAAGTAAAATTGCATTTTGGCATTTTTACCATTTGGCCTCAGGACACCCAGTTGAATTTTGGTAGTTGAGTTTGGATTCGAGTCCTAACTCCGTGGTTGACCTCACATAACTCAAAGAATATTTTGTAGGACATCAGTAATGATTGATTATACTTGCAATTGAAAATGCTTTTAAATTATGTCATGTATATATGGTTAATTATTCCATAAATGATACGAGTTACTTCGACAAAGTAATGTGACATCACACATTCAATTCTTATGATCGGATCAGGTGTGGGGTGTCAGAATGCATATCAAAATTTTCTCACCTAAATTCATCACTAACAAACTATGCAAGTAGCTGCTCATTATTTATTATGCATTTAAAACTAAGTATTAATAAGGGACGACATCAAAAGGGCAAGCATGGGCCTTGGCCCCCCAAATAGTAAAAAAATATTTTTAGTTCTTTCAAAAGTTTTGAATTTTTAAACTAATATAATGGTTATGTTGCAATTTGACCCCTTCTAAGATAATAAATTTCTTTATAATTCCTTTTAAAATTTACAAATGATATGTTAATACAATAATAAAATTATACTTTAATTTTCTTGGAAAAATATAATTCAATTTGGTTTTGTAAAATAAATTTCTGACTTCGTTGTGGTGTAAATATATTATTAGTTTAGCTTGAAGAGAACTCCTTTCACAATGACATGATAAAATACTGTAGCAACAATAACTTTACAAATAGGAAGACTATGTTCTTATTTTTACATTTTTAGAAATACAACATTGGTTTGACTTTATTTAGGAGCTTTAATTTCAAATGAGAAGATTTTAAATTTGTAAATTTCTCAATATCACGTTTTTTTATTTTTTACATTTTTATGCAATGGCCATTTTTATTTTGTTCATTTTTTAAAAAGAATAATTAATTGAAGAATATATTGATCATTTAAATATTTTAAAAAAGTTATAGTATTTCTTAGTTAAACAATAAATTAATATTACAATATTACAATATTTATTTCTTTAAATCAAATACATTAATATTATTACAATTCCACCTAACTAAACTAAAATTATACATATTTAATTTAAATTTCTATTTCCACAAAATAATCAATTGATTATAACTTTATTCTATTTTAACGAATCCAATATGGTGTAAGTAATACTATTACAATTATATAATTAAATATATTTTGATATAGTTGATGAATAATAATTAATAGAATATATTTATATAATTTACAACTACTTCTAAATTTTAAATAAAATAACATGAAATATTTTAATAAAAATATCTATTAAAAAAACTACTTCTTATGTATATATTTATCGATTTCTTTTTTCATCCCAAAAGGAAAAATCCCCATTTCAAACAAAACGCAAAAAAAAAAAAAAAATCGAAATCCTGGTCGTCCTTATCAAAATCAGACCCAAACCTCAAGTTTTAGAAACCCTAGCCATTTCCGCTCTTTCATTCCCTGCAAAATCATTCCCTCTTCAAACACTCTCTCTCTTTTTCAATTGAGCCATCCGATCTCTCTCTGTGTCGCCATTTTCCAGAACCTTGAACGCCGCCGTTTGCCCGCTGCGATCTCTGCCTTTTAGATTCTATCAATTTTCACAGTCTCGATGGCTGACGGAAAACTCGATCTACCTGATGATCTCATGCCCTCAAAAATCTGCTCTGACCACTTCCCTAAAGGTATTAATACATTTCCTTTTTTATTCGTTTTAGTTTTCGTTCTCCCGTTTTTTATACTACGACTTTTTACTTTTTGGATTCCGATCGCAGTGGTTTCACATTTTAATTCAATCCTCAAGGTTGTCTCAAATTTTATCCATTTACTAAGTTTTTCATTATTTGACTTTGAATAGTTTAATTTATTAATTCTAAATTTCAGATTGCGTTGATGATTATTGTCCCCTAAGATGTCGTTCAATTTCGTTTAAATTCTTTCTGTTACGGCGTATTAATTTAATGGTTTTCGCCAGAAAGGAAAACAAAGGAAATTCACGATTGTTTCTATGTAAAATTATATCAGCTCAAATTGCTCCTTTCAAATTCTCCGTTGATTAGAGAAAATCACTTTAGTTAATTCTCAAAATTATTGGAAAATTTTACCTGACGACCCGGAAGTTGATATATTGTACTACAGCATGTTTTATTCTAATTATACGGAAAGATTATTCAAAGAAGCGTTCATCTGTTACAATTAGAAAACTTGGCAGTTCAATCTCAAAGCATTTTTTTTTGTTTTAAGGACTGCATAAAAACAAGCTTGAAAAGTGAGGTTAGACAGTTTCTACAGCTTCACCTATGCGGTACTTATCTTAGTTTCTGTTATTGCTAGATGAAGCTTGGGATAGGAACTTGGAGGAGAAAGGACTGACGGGGCTACTTGATGACAACAAAGGTAATAATATTTATCTTAATGTTGAAATCCTGTATTTTTAAAATCACAGGAAGCTCTTTCCTTGCAAGAGTTTTAACCCTTTTTTTTTTTAACTTTTGTGACCAATAGATCAACAAACTTCGGAGAGCAGCATACCTCTGTCCCCACAGTGGCTTTACTCTAAAGTAGCCGAAGCAAAGACGTTAACTGTTGGAGCATCTGGGGTATGGCACTTTTATTTCTCTTATCAAATGTTTTAAGGGTGCTGGTTGCCATATGAGTGTTTAATTTGTTGGTTTCTAGTTTCATTTACTTTTCTGTAGTGGAAGTATGGGTAAGTAGTGTATATGGTTTCAAAAAAAAAGTAGCTTGATTAGATTTGAAGAAAATATTTTTATTTTCTTGGTTTATTATGCTCATCACAAATATATATTTGACTTAGAGCTTGTGGCTATTTTTCATTTTGGTTTGTATTGTTTCAGTTTTATAATTTGTTTCCTCTTAACAGGATACAAAAACTCCGAATTTGTTGCCTCATGGAACCCCTGGCGACCCGAATCTGAAAGATAGTTGGCGTTTAGATAGTTCTCAGGACAAGAAAGAATGGAGGAGAACTGCACCTGATCTTGAAAGCAGCCGACACTGGCGTGAAGAGGAGAGGGAAACAAGCTTACTTGGTCGAAGAGATCGCAGAAAAGAAGGCCGTCGCACTGATATTTCTTCAACAATGGATGTTCCTGAAAATAGGACTTTGTTGTCTTCAGAACGACGTCAAGATGTTTGTAACCGTAGTTTAGGGCATGAATCTCGAAGGGACAACAAGTGGTCTTCAAGATGGGGTCTTGAAGACAAAGAAAAGGATTCACGAAATGAGAAGAGGACAGATGCTAAGAAGGAAGATGCCCCTTCTGACAAACAAGCACTTGCGAGTGGGGGGCGCACAGCTTCTGAGCGCGAGAATGATTCTCGTGATAAATGGAGGCCACGTCATCGGTTGGAATTTCATGCAGGTGGGTCTGCTTCTTACCGCAGTGCTCCAGGATTTGGTTTGGAGAGGGGACGAGTGGAGAGATCAAATATGGGTTTTGCAGCAGGACGAGGAAGGCCAAATTCCAATGCAAGCCTACAAATTGGGAGGCCACAATCTGCTCCTGTTATTGGAGCTCTTCCTGTGGATAAAAACATGACCCTTAATGCGGGTTCCTATCCAAGAGGAAAACTCCTTGACATTTGCCGCAAACAAAGGACTGCTCCAAATTTTGACAACCTACCTGATGAGATGGATCATTTATCCACAGTAACACAAAAAGAAATTGTTGTGCCTTTGGCATTTGTTCCTCCTGATGCAGAGGAAGAGGTCTGAACCTTCTAGTTTGATTTATAGAATTAAAATGTACTCATCTTTATCCTTCTGTATGGTTGCCTAAAATTTGCTTACCTGATTCTTACAGGCTGTCCTCAGAGATATATGGAAAGGGAAAACTATCAGCAGTGAAGTGGTCTACAACTCATTTATGGATGCAAGTAGGGATCAAATGATAGCATTGCTTCTAGTGTTTCATTTATGTTGTAACTTACCTACCTAGTAAATAATTAAGATACCTTTGACATGGTAAGTTATTTGCCCTGTGATTTCAGGTGAAGGAAAAGAGTGTTTCTCAGTTAACAGGAAGGATAGTGCTGAACCTAGTGAGAAGGCTGCTGTAAACAATAATTTTGAGGGGAATCATGCTGAGACATTTTATGTGTTAGATTCACAGATGATTATGAGCAAGGGTAGGAAACTTTCGATTTTAGTTGTTGGCTATCAGCAGTCTGTTAAGGATAATATTAATGAAATTTTCTGTTTGTCATTACAGAAATGAATAGTTCAATAGAAGGTGGACAGAGATGCATGCCACCATCTGATGTAGATGTAACCAATGCTTTGGGGTCAGATAGGGAGATGGGTGGTTCCACAAATTACATGGATGAATTAAAATCTTTTGATAATCGGCAAGTAGCTGATTTGAAAATGCAAAAGGACTCTAATGTGAAGGACAATGGATCATCCATGAAATTTGGAGTGGGCGAGCTTCCGGAAGAGTCAAGTTCTCTGTTTGGTTTTTCGTCACTACAGCCTAGAGTCGGCTGTAACCTGATAAGTGTTGAGGGCAATATTGCTGCGCATTCACTGGAAAGTGCTATCCCTCCTGAGGATATGAGCCTGTGTTATCTTGATCCTCAAGGGGTAATTCAGGGACCGTATTTGGGGATTGACATAATTTCATGGTTTGAGCAAGGTTATTTTGGTACAGATTTACCTGTTCGATTGGCAAATGCTCCTGATGGGTCGCCTTTCCAAGAACTTGGTGAAGTCATGCCTCACCTAAGAATGAATCCTGGTTCAGCCTCCAGTGTTAGTGCAGTTGCCATAATGCGAGTACCTGATCGTTTTGAAGGGAGCTTGGAAGAGACCATATCTTCTGCTTCTGCTCCTGCTCAGGGATCTGCCATTGGGCGTGAGCAGCAGCAATCTTTTTCTCCTTTTGAGCCATTTGGTACTAACTTTCAGTTAAGAGGGCCTTGTGAAAGTGGTCATTCTGAGCACCAATTTTATGAAGATCCAAACATCCATAATTTTGCTGTTGCTCAAGCTGATGGTAAGTTTAATGGGTTGCACCTACTGTTTATATTGTTAACAATTGTGTCTGTTAATGATGCCTGCCTTTCCACGTGTGATGCAGAAATCATTTTTCCAGGAAGGCCTGGAAGTGCTGGTGCTGACCCTCTGAAAGTTTCTACTGAGATGCAAGATCCTTTGCATCACCCTGCAAGTCATTTATCCATTGCAAATGAATTTTCAAAAACCAATGCACCTCATCGAGGTGATGAGTTGCTCCCAGAGGCTTGGTCTGATGATCATAGAAGAAATGCCGTGTTTAATCCTAACATTCATCTAGGCACTACTGGTGCTAGGCCTTTATCTCACAGGGACCAAGAACACAATGGTTTGGACCTGGTACAGCACTTAATGTCACAAAAGTTGCCCAATGAACCTCTTCAAGAGAAAAACAATTTCTTTCATGCCCTTCCACATTCCACCGGATTTGGTGTGGAGCACATCCATAGTTTTGATCTGATGAAGAGCAAGAATCTCAACCATCAGCAGTCAGTCCATCATTCAGCTCCCCGTATGGAACATCTTTTGGAACTTCAAGTTGAACAGCAGCGGCAGTTGGAACTACAACGGCAGCAGCATCAGTTGGAGCATCAGCGGCAGCAGCAGTTGGAGCATCAGCGGCAGCAGCAGTTTGAGCATCAGCGGCAGCAGCAATTGGAGCATCAGCGGCAGCAGCAATTGGAGCATCAGCGGCAGCAGCAGTTGGAGCTTCAGCAGCATCAACGTCTGTTGGAGCTTCAGCGGCAGCAGCAGTTGGAACTTCAGCAGCATCAACGGCAGTTGGAACTTCAGCGGCAGCAGGAGCTTCGTCACCACCAAATTGAACTGTTGCAGCAGTTGCAACAACAACATCTACAGCAGCAGAATTCTCAATCTCAACAGATTCTTCTTGATCAATTGCTGCAGCATCAGATTTCTGATCCTGGCTATGGTCAGGACGTATTTGATGCTGCTAGAGACATCCAACTTGATCAGGTTCAGTTACAAAGGCATCTTCGTAGTGAATTGCAGAACAATTCTCAAGCATCAAGGCACCTGGATCCATCACTGGAGCAGATCATCCAAGCAAAGATTAACCAGAGTGCAGTCCAAGGGCAACAGGCTGATTTTTTGGATTTCATGTCGCAAGCAAAGTATGGCAACATGCTTCCTTCGGAGCATCAGCTCCGTCTTCAACGAGAGCAGTTTCAAGTGCAGCAGTTATCTAGGGCGCTGAGCCAACAATTAGGAATAGAGGAGGATAGACAACTTGCTGGTTCTTTGTCTGTAGATGAAGTTGGTCAGTTTGTTAGGAATCCTGGCATTCATCCCCAGGCTCAGTCAATGGAGTTGAATGGTTCAGATCTTCACCAGAAGAGGCTTTCATCTTTTGAAGAGCAAATCAGCAATATTAAAAGGAATCATGCTTTGCGGGAGCAACAGCAGCGAGGGACTTTTGACCCCAGCCCTACAGCATTTGCCAGGTCTTCTCATTCTGCTGCTGCTCCTGGGATGAAATTAGACAATGTAAATTCTCTAGATATTGCTGAACATCTCTATATGCACTCTAACAACCAACTGGGTCCATTTTCTTCTGGTAATCACTCTTTTAGCCAACAAACTTTGGGTGATGTATACGCATCTCGTCCAGATTTAGTCTACCACTTTGGGAAAAATGAGCAGCTAGAAAATAGTTGGGCTGGAAAACAGATGCAACAATTAAATCTTGAAGCAGATTTGCAAAGAAGGGAGTCCGAAGTTGTTTCAAGCACTTGGGCATCAGCTGGAGGGATTCATGAAAAGTCTAAGAAAGCTTTAATGGACCTTCTTCACCAAAAACTTGGTATTCAATCGAGAAGGTCATCAGAAGGAGATTATCAGTATTCTACTTCATCTTCCAGAGGCAGGGAAAGCTTTTGGCCTGTTTCTGAGCCACAAGCTTCCAGTTTTCCTTTTACTCATTTCTCGAATCAAGAAGTTCACATAAACAACTCATATCTGGAAGGCCCTCAAAATTCCAATTCAGGTGCCTTATTGCAAGATCATTTGTTTGGAGTTGCTGCTAATGGTGGTGTCAACCAGGTGGTTAACTGTGAACGATTGCCTCATAAATCCAATTTGGGTTCATTTGCTGAAGATCAGTCATTGTTGTTGGGCGCTGAAGACCTGTCTTCTAGTAGTTATGCAGATGCTAGCTTAGTGTCAAAATCTGCTGTGGATAAGGAAGTGGGCGAACTGGAGGGGAAGGAGAAGAAAAATGGATCTAAAGGCATGATTTCAAGGACTGGTTCTGTGTCGGGGTTTGAGGACAATATTTTAGAGCAAGTAGAGATGCCTTTGGACTGTGCTGACCTACAAAGTATAACCCATATCCGTCATGGTTCACTTAGTACCGGTAATCTTCAAAACAAAAGTTCTCATTAAATGGCCTTCAGTGTTTTTTTTTTTCTGTATGAATTAAATCATAAAAGTGAAATGGTGCAGGTGGCAATGGCAGGTTGTACAGTAATGGAATTGGATTAGAGAAATCAGTTGAAGACCGTCCTAATGATAGGTGACACGAGTGCACATCTTTTGCATGTCCCATGCCATTTTGATGGTTAACAAAGTGTTTAACCGTTAAACTCTCTTTATAAAGCCATCTAATCTAAATGTGCTCGTATTATTGATAGGTTACTGTCTGGGGTTGATAAAGTTGCACAGATTTCATCATCCCATGATATGTTTTCTGATCAAAACGCAGTGCCATTTGTGAAGCAGAAAAGCCTTACAAGTCAGGCAAAGAGGACAGTAGAAACGGAGGCATCGGGCAAGAAAGATGTGAGTATGAGAAGGACCTCATCTTATAATGAGGCTGTAGTGTCTGAAGCATCATTCATGGAGATTCTTAAGAAGCCGGCTCTTCATGGGACAGAGGTCCCCGTGTATGGCTCTGCTTTTGAGCCACCATCATCTGATGTTGCTTCACAAGCTGGACGAAGTGGCAAGAAAAAAGGGAAAAAGGGAAGACAGATTGATCCTGCCTTGCTTGGTTTTAAGGTTACAAGCAACCGCATTTTGATGGGTGAGATCCAGCGTCTTGACGATTAATTTTTCTCGTTTACACGCGCCATGTCTTGTTGTACATTTCCTGTAAATTTTTTTACTTTCTTTTTTTTGCTTTCTATAGATAATTTTTAATTTTGTATAGTATATTCGAGGTAATTAATTGATTTTTTTCCTTAAAAATAATAAAATATTTTGCTTTTAGGAGGTAACAGCGTGGTTTAAGACATCTCATCTGAATGGTTAATGAAGTCTTCTAGTTTTTGCCAAATCCTCCCTAGTTAAATCCTCACGTTTGCCCAATTTAAGGCTAAAGTATAATGGAATCTGTAATGACCCAAAAAATTCATGGGCATCGGAAAAATATATTATCGGGCTTCCGTCTTAGTAAATTGAGTTCGAAAATAATTATTAGAAATATTTACTAGACTAGTTGTGTATTTAATTAGGTTTTAGATAGGTGAATTTGGCTTAATTAAGAGTAATTAGTAAAAAGGATTAAATTATAATAGAAATGAAAGTTTAATTATAGATTAAAATAAAATTAGAGGGGCTAAATAGGTAAATAAGTTAATGGCTTAAGTTTAGGTGGCCATAGATGGAAAAATCTTAGATTTTTTTTCTTGATTTATATTATAAAAATATTATTAAATTAAAATATTATAAATTATATTAATTAAAATTAAGATAATATATTATAGGAAACAAATAAGATAAAGACAATTGTGTGGTGATAAAATAATACATGTGTAAAATATTAAAAAACACACTTGTAATAAAATAAAATATTTTCTTATAATTTAAGTAAAAGATATTTGTGAATAAAATATTATTATATGATTATAATAATATATTATTATTAACTATGCATAAAAGAAAACAAATGAAATAAAAGAATAGAAAAAGAGAAACAGAATAGCTAAAAAGAAACAGAGAACAGACGAAAAAGAAAGAAAGGAAAGGGGAAAGAAAAATAAAAGGGAAAACTAGGGATTTGAAGCTTGAAGTTTAATAGGTAAGCTAAATCAAGTCATTTTCTCATAAATTTGATGTTTTTGGAATCCTAGAGTGAAATACTCTTGGATTTAAGTTGAAAATTTGAAAGTAAATAGATTTTTGAGTAGGGTTTATGTTGAATAAATGATGGAATTGATGGCTTATTTGATAGAGTTTCTAGTTAGAGTTGATAAAAGGATTAAATTGTGAACTAAACTATAAGTTTTGAATTTTAGGGATTAAATTGAAATAAATTCGAAATTATGAAAATAATGATAAAAATTAGATAGTTAAATGTGAGTTTGGTAGGAAATTAAGTAGTAAAAAGGTATGGATTGAGAAAGAAAAATATATAGGTTAGTTAGGATTAAATTAGAATTAAAGTAAAAGTTAGATAAAAATTTCAGCAATTAAATTGTTTTGTGCTAATGATTTTGAAATTATTTTAATTGTTCGTAGCTAATATTGATAGCCGTATTGAATATGATAAAATTTTAAATTATGATTGGTGATTGAGATTGAAGAATAGCTTAATATTGTATTGTTATTGTCAAATAATGAAAATTTATGAATAAATTGATATTTAAGAAATTGGAGAGTTACATGCTTGGAAATTATAATTCTTTATTTCTATTATAATTTGAATTATGGTAATACCACTGAGTATACAATACTCAGCGTACAGTTGTTTCCGTGCGCAGGTTGAAAAGGGGTCAGAGTCTCGGTTCAGTATCCAGGACAATCCTGACTCCTGCATAGAGATTTTGGTGATGTTTTCTTCCTTAAATGAAAGTGGCATGTACATAAGAATTATGATGGTTATTTTGGTATGTTATATAGTTTTGTTGTAAATTAAGATATTATGTATTTTGATGATTATATTAGTAAAGTGGTAGAAGTCTTTTATGGTATTGGTATCAAATTGAAATGGCTTGATTAGTTTTATGTGTTAATTAGAAATGATAATAGGATTTTTATTAATTAAGTTGTTATGTCAATATGTCAAGTAAGATTTAAATATATAAATGCCTTGGTTGAAATACGGGAATTAGGTTGTTTATGTTTTGAAATTTTGCAGGGGGTTTTATGTAAAAATAAGTAGAAATGTTGCCGAAATTTTTATAAAAAAAATTTGAATGGAGTCAATTAGTGAAATTTATATGTATTTATGAATTATTTTAATATGTTGGTTATTTATTTAAGAATTATTTGTAAATTGTTTGATATGTCAGGTAATGCCTCGTAACCCTGTTCCGGCGATAGTTTGGGGTTAGGGGTGTTACAGAATCAAATTAGTGTTTTTATTATTAAATGGATAAATTTAGTTTTTATATTATTAAAAAAATTAAATAAAGTAAAATTTTAATTGAATTAATATTTATCATTTAAAAAATGACGTTTAATATTTTAATAGTTTTTCATGATTTTACAAATATGAATAAAAATTGTTATTTTTAAAGAATAAATGCCTAACTTTTTTTCAATTTTCAATTTGGTCTTATTTGATATTTTTTAATTGTAAAAATATTAAGTTTATCCATTGAATGGTAGGATTAATTTAATCTAGTGCCGTTCAATGGTCGAACTATTCGTCTATGCCTGAAGGCTTATCTGAAATTTGATAGGGTTTAGATGAAAACATTATACTTGAAAAAATGATTTTACAAAAAAAAATTAGGCTTTAATTATAATATGGGTTAAGCTTAAGTTCAAGTATTCATTTTCATAGTCTAAGCTTTTCTTATTTTCTAAATTAAAAATAATATATATTATTAAATATAAAATTAGAAGTAATATGAATGGACTTAAAATGAATTTGAATTAATCATTTATAAATATAAAGAAATTTAAACAAAATTTTAAACTCTTATAGCTTAATAAAAAATAAAATACGTTAATGTATAATACTTAAACTGAACCCGTAAAAGTAAACTTACGCATGTAGGATACATTAAAATATTTGAAGGTAGCAGCCCAGCCCTTTTCCATGTTTCCTCCCATCTTTTTATAATAATTCCGCTTTAGAAGAATATTGCTTTCTCCACTTTAAATACTTAAAATATCAGATGTTATGGTTTTTAGATAATCTTAAACTGTCAATAAAAAACCAATGAACCAATCACATGGCTCCACACGGTGTTATATTGTAAAAAAATTATATATATAAATTATAAATACAAATATAAAAAATAGAAAGAATTTATATTGTTTTTGTTAATTATGATTAACTGTGTTAAAACAATCATCATCAACAAAGGTTATGCAAATGTAAAACCATTTCACCATTTACTTGGTGGTCAATCTCACCTGCTGCACTACATGAAAGAAAAGCCATACCCAAAAGTTAATCTACTTGGTGCTTATGTAAAATTCCAAAGTCTATTGAAGATTAAAGCTAACTACAAGTAAACCAAATTTCCATTACAGTGTTGCATTTCATTCTATTGCAAAGGTGAATATGGTGCTCATCGCAACCCCAAATTCCAACCGGGTTGTCTTGTCTTAAGGCAGTCCCGAAAGACCATTTGACAATCGCCGCCGTTTTCCCATCGGCCATCTCCACCATTTTCACGCAAAGAAATTATGAGCAATCAAAATTTCCACTCCAAAAAATCCATAACCACTAATACCAAACCAAACCCCCGATTCACCCCCACTGAATCTTCACCATCCCGCACCCTAAACTACCCTCTAAATCCTCCATAAACCACCACTGCTAACACCCAACCCAAATAGCAACCAAAATTTCCACTGCAAAAACCCAAATCCTTGAAATCCATTGTCGATCCGTAGAAGGTAGAAAAAGAAAATTGAGATTCATTTGCTTGAATGGTGCTGAGGTTGGTGCTGTGGGGGTTGGCTTATCTGATGTTAAGTGCAGTGAAACAAGATGGACAAAAGAAGAGAGTAAAAATATTTTCCTGTTTGATTGGCAGTAAAATATTTTCCGTAAAATGATTTCTGGAAAATGTTTTACTTTTCTGTAAAATGACTTACAGGAAAATATTTTCTGGTGTTTGATTGAATCTGTGTAAAATATTTTCTGCTGTTTGACAGATTTCCTGAAAATATTTTCCGGAAAAGTTGTTTTTTACATATATTAATATATATTAATAAATTTTTATATTTTAAATTGTTTTTACATATATTGCAATGATTTATTTATAATAATACTCAATAATAAGCTACAATATTGATCGTTATAAATTGGAAAAATATTATCCACAATGAGTACTAGTAAGAATATTGAATAATTATAAATTGCTTCGAAACCATAATGAGTACTAGAAATAATATTATCCAAATACATAATTAGTAGTACACCACATAGTAACAACATTGTCGAAGTGCATAATATTACACCACATAAAAGTATCAATATCTTCAACCTTGAGAAATTTTTTGAAGCCAAATTTTTCTATGCTTCTTACTTTTAACTAAAAATATTTTGGCCTCTGATTCATGACTCCCTAGATAATCACACACAGAACACAAGAAGTCATCATCAAATCCTTCTTCCTCCATCGACATCACAAGAAGCATGAACTCCACTCCAAATGCTGCCTTACTACTACTTTTACCACTTATTATTTCAAGCAGAAGCACCCCAAAGCTGTACACATCTGCCTTCTTGGTTAGTTGTCCTAAAAGCGCATACTCTAGTGCCAAATATCCACTAGACAAAATACAATATCATAACTGAGATGCAAATAGAAACACAAGGATTAAGCAAAGGTAAAGAACAAAACACAATCACCAGTGGATGACTCCTTCAAAAGTCCTTAGGATTTCTGACATGAGTGACATTGTCCGGGAAAAGCTTAGCTAGCCCGAAATCCCCAATTTTAGGATGAAAATTTCCATCCAGGAGTATATTACTAGCTTTAATATCCCTGTGGACAATATGCGGTACAGCTTCATAGTGAAGAAACGCAATAGCAGAAGTTGTACCTAAGCAAACAGCAGCTCTTGTTGGCCAATCCAAAGCAATATGTTTACTTCTTGAACCTGAAATTAGGATTTCTGGACATCAGTATACCTCAATTAGAATTAGGAGTTCAATGAGCTTGGACTGATGTATTTACCAAGTAAAACACTGGCAAGGCTGTTATTCTCCAGATATTCGTAGACCAAGGCCCGATGGCTGTCTTCAACACAATAACCGATTAGTTCAACAAGGTTGGTGTGTCGTATGTTTGATATCATATTGATCTCTGTCAGGAATTCATTAGATCCTTGCTTAGACTCTGTAAACAGTTTCTTGATGGCTACTTGAGTACCATCCCTCAAAACTCCCTGCAAACAATAACAGTAAAATTTTGTTAGTGTTTCCCAACTAATTCTAAAGTTGATAGACACTAGTATAGGCGTGCCATATGAAAACCAGAAAACCTGCTCTCTCCCTCGCACACACACACACAAAAGCAGACATATACATAATACATGCCAAAGAGCCCAGAAGACATGGATGCTCTGTTCCAAAAGAACGGTCAGAGAGCTTTCATTACCCTGTAGACAACTCCGAAACCACCTGCACCGATTCTGTTTGATGGATGGAAATCTGATGTCGCTGATCTCAATGAATTGTAAGTAAAAAGCTTTACATTCTCGTTGGTGAACTCTGGCCATGCACAGATATAACAAATATGGAATCGAATGAGATCACAAAATTATAAGAGAAATAGTTGACAATACCATGTGTCTGAAACAGAAACAAAAACAAGGAACCGTTTGAGATAAATACTTAGGAATGGTTACATTACTGAAAATGTTTTGAAGCTACATACTGGACAGAAGATGTTTTGAATTGACTACCAATGACCCGACACGGATTTTGGTGTTTTAATATGGTTTTGAGGGTGAGAATCGGCATTTTGAAGTAGCTTTTTATAGTCTCCTAGTTGAGAACTTATGACAAACACATAACAGGCAAGAATAGCGAAAGCTGAAATCAAAGGAATTTGATTTCAGAGACTGGTACTCGTTGCCAAGAATAGCAAAAAATCAAGTAATTCGTAAGAAACAAACAAAGAGAATATTTTCATACTTAATTAAGATTGAGATATAAAGATTGGTTGGAGGAGTATGTAGCGATACAAATATAGTGCTAACGTCCGAAATGATGAAACAGAAGAGTAAGAAAATTAGGTAAGGTTTATCGATTTCACTTACAAACTGCAGGAAATGATGAAACAAAAAGGATTGAAGAAAGGTAAGAAAATGGAGAGGAAGTGCTGGAAATCAGTGGAATGGGAGGAATTGGAAAGATTTTTCATTATTAAAATACAGAGAAAATTCAAAATCTTTCCAACTCCTCCATTCCAAAAATTTCCAGAAACAGTCTCTCATTTTCCTCCTTCACAACAGTCTAAAAAATTACAAGCCACAGAAAATGTGTAGAAATGAAAGTGGAAATAGAAAACATACCTTTCTAAAGAAAGTCTGCAAAGAAAATTTTGAAGCTGAGGCGATGAGAGTGTAGAGAAGGGAATGGAAAATGTCTTACGGTAGGAAAATCGATAAGACGTTTTCCAAAACTAAGGAAGTGATTTTACCCGTGTTTGTAAAAGGTTTCCTTGTAGAATTCATTTTCCACCAAACAAACGCCGGAAAATTCGGAAAACAATTTCCGGAAAACCAAATCCCACAATCAAACAGACCCTAATATATTTAATCTTTTTTTTAAATAAAATTATATTATGAAATAAAAAAAACAGTTGACGTAATCTAATTCGGCATTAATTTTTTTAATTAGATCAAAAAACCTTAATGTTTGGATATTTTAAATAATTAATTGGGGAAAAAAGAAATTTAATTACTAAAGTAAAGATAACAATGTACTTAAAATTTCAAATTGTGAATTAAACCTATTTTCAACAGTGTATTGATGTTTTTCTTAATTAAATTCACAGTAAAAAGAAAAAAAATAATTTCAATTCAATTCGTTATTATTTATTATAAGACTCAATAATAATTAACTAAAATAATTATTTCCTAACTTAACAACTTTATAAATAAATTACATTATTATTAAAACTACATATAATAAAATGTGAAAAACCAAAATCTATCAATAAAAGATGTTATCATTAAAAGTAATATTTTCTTATAAATCAAAGACAATTTTAATTATCCTATTAAAAAATATGAAAAATGATTTTATTATACCAAATAAATATGTTAATAATGTTAATGATTCATTATTCTATTATAAAAATAATATAATTAAATCGAATTTTTTTTTCAAAAAAAAAAATGGTATTCCAATTGGGAAGGGTCGGGTAGTCCGTTGCCGTTGGGGAAGGAAACTGGGAAAGCGCTCAATCCAAAACCGGAATTGAAGGGTTTGAAAGTTGAAACTCTCTTCTCCTTCTTCAACACTCACCACGCTATGCCTGGGATTATTTTTCATTTTTATTAATAAAAAAAAGGTCAAATAAGGTAAAAAAGGAAAATGAATGAAACCAAAATTCGGGAGTGTTGTGTTCAATAACAAATCATTCGTTCTTCCGCCCCAGCCTTACAGTTGAATTAATTACCCCTTTCATTCTCACTATTATTAAAATCCAGTGTCTCCGGCTCTGAGTCCGCTTGCTTTCCAATGGAACTAGATTCTGCACTCACGACTCCACCTACTCCTCCACGAAATCTTTTTCCGGTTAGCCTTTATTTTTTTTTTGTCTGATCTGCAATTTTCGTTTTGGATTCGTAATCTGCTTTTTGTTTCCGGTTCTTTTGTGTATATTACCCCGCCTTGCAATAAATTTGCATCCTGGTTCTACCGTAAAAGAAGCTGATTCGTTCAACAAATCAGTCACACTTTTTTTTCTGCTTTTCCTAACATTTCTTCGGATGATTTTCGCCTTACTTTGCCTTCCATGCCATGCATTTGTTCTTCCAACAAAAAAAAAAAATTCAGTGACAATGCAGAACGATAGCTTGAGATTACGTAAAAGTTAATTATAGTAAAAAGAAAAAATTATATATGTGTTATAAATATCTTATTAGAATGCAGAAGCATATTAAAATTATCCGAAAATTATTCATTTATATAAATTAAAATAATTGAACATAAAAATGATACAAAATAAGTGTCTACTCTTCACTGAAAAAACAAATCCTAAAGGTCTAATTATGCCTCCAGTCCTTGTCTCTAAGAACTTTTGAAGTTTAGTATCTTTACTTTTAATTTCAGAAATTTAGCCTTTTTATTTGTTTAATTTAAAAATTAAAATTCAATTGATAAAACCTTTGTTAAATCTAAATATGTATTATTGATTATATTTTAATATTTAAACTAAACCTTTCAATTTTAAATTACCATATATTCTAATTTAAAGAAAATCCATTAATAGTATAATCAATTGAAATGGAATTACTAAAGTTTTAGCCTGCTATCTCATGGCACCAGTGTCATCAAATGGCAGCTACAAATTTATACTCCTGAGAACAAGGACAAATCCCGACTACTACCATGATTCCAAATTTACATGCTGATCAGTGCAGCTTAATCATGTATCTATCTCAATTATTTACGGAACAACTTCTTAAAAACCAATATAAGTGCATAGCATCAATTTGGAGGATGCATATAACTTTGCTGTTAATTCCAGATAATATTGGAATACTTTCCTCAATCTGTTTTTCTAAAAAAGAATTAGATATACCCTTTCCACTTAATAATTTCTGTATTGACCATGCCTGAGTTTTATAGAGGTATAGTTTTAGGGATGTTTTGACATTAATCATGGGATGTTTGGCAACTGTAAATTAATTAAGTACCTGTATCGCTTTCGCAGCTTACGTGGGTCAATCTCTCCGGAAATCTAATATTAGCATATCAGAGCTTGGGGGTGGTGTATGGAGACCTTAGCACTTCACCTCTTTATGTTTACACAAGCACTTTGATTGGGAATTTGGAGGATCATCAGAATGAAGAAGCAATATTTGGAGCATGTTCCTTGATTTTTTGGACCCTTACATTGATTGTGTGTCTGAGAGGGTTTTTCATCCTCGAAATATACTGCTTTAGACATTGCAGCAAATCACATCTTTCATGAGCACACAAGACATATCCAAATAGTTGGAGGGAAGTCTTAAGATAGATGTTTACTCTCCATGATAGTGCAAATCAAAATCCCACATAAAGTAGATTATTTGTGTTTGTTTTTTGCTTTGTTCTTAGATTAGGCTGAATTGATTCGTATTTCTTGTATATATATTTGACACTTTGTGAATAATATCACATCTTCCAGCCAATTCTAGTTTCTTACTCTCTTTTGTTTTAAGACCATGATCGGTAGAACTTCATGGTTCACTTCCCGCTTTCATTAATATTAGACATGTTTATTATAGGTTGTGGGATATTTGCTTGCCACCATCTGTACCTAGGCACTCCAGTTTTTTTTAGAAATAACCCCATCATATATGAATTGACCCTTTGTTTAACTCAAATGAGGATGAAGAACAAGGAAAGAAAGCAACAGGCCATTTATAGATTACTTGGGTTCTGCTTAAATGGGATCGGATATCTTTGTTTTGCCTGCAACTGCAAGTGTTTGATTGTCACCGTTGGGTGTATTTTATATTATGTCCACAAATAAAGAAAGCAGGTAGCAAGCAAAGCCAATGGGAGGGCAAAGCCGAGTGCCGTTGACTGGTTGGTGCTCGGTGCCATTGCCACTGGAAATGAGCCGTTGACTGGTACTTGGTAGTTGACTGGTAATTTATTATTACAGTATTACAATTTACAGTGGCTAGCTATAGAATCAGCTAATTAACTTTTAGCCTGCTACCTAATTTTTGAGAGTCTTATTAGATAAAAGGAGGTTCTGGATTTATTTCTCTTCTCAAATCTATAACTGAAACACAAACTGTATCTCTCGCTGTAGTGTTTTTTTTGCTCTGGGTGTAGGAAGTGGAACCCCAAGGAAAGCCAAACATGAGCTTCCAAGACGTTCAAACTGGTGGTGGTGCTCGTTCCTCATCTTCATCATACATGGCGTCCAAGAGCCCCTCACAAGCTGTGGCAGCTGGTATCTTCCAGATCAACACTGCCGTTGCTGCTTTCCGTCGCCTCGTGGATGCCATCGGCACCGCCAAGGATACTCCCGATCATCGCCTAAAACTGTCTCTTTCCTCTCATCTTTTCTTATGTCTAAGAGTAATCTATTAAATATGCATCCTTCTCACTGAGTTGCAAATTTCTGATCGATAGGCACAATACCAGGCAAAGGATACTGCAACTAGTGAAGGAAACTTCCGCTAAGCTCAAGGCTTTGACTGAACCCGATCATGACCCTACTGTCAATGTATCTTTCCTTTCTCTCTAGTACCCTTTTTTACATGCTTAATTCATTTTCAGATTTCAGTTTAATTATCACATAGTGTTGTAATTTTGTAACAAAATTTCATAAAATACCACATCCAGCCAAGTAAAAAGGTAGAAGATGCAAAGCTGGCTAGAGATTTTCAGAACACGCTCCAAGAGTTCCAGAAAGTTCAGCAACTGGCCTCTGAACGCGAGTCTACTTACTCTCCTGCACCCCCTCCACCCTCCTTGCCCGCAACGTATCAGTCTTTCACATTTAACACCATCTATGTATATGTATGTATGTATGTATTTGAGGTCTTTTATAGATTGGATGCTTTCGATGCAGCAGCTCTGGCTCCGATGAGTCGTTGCCTCAAGAGAAACAACGTTTACTTATGGAACAGAGAAGGTGAGTTCAGTTCATCGTTTCCTTTTCTCCCCCAAACCCTTTTGTCACTTTTCCTTTTTCCTCACCTGTCATGCATAGAACATCAATAGCTTTAAACCCATCCTTGAAATGATTGTACTTGATATAACCATTAGTTATATTTTTGGCTCACTCTTTTCTTAGTGGGACATTGATGTTTCATACAATTTTGCCATGGTTTGTTGTTGTTGTTGCAAAGGGTTGCAAGAGCCCCTTTTATTTATGATCCATATTCCTCTAAGAAAATGTGCAGGCAAGAAGTAATTTTGCTGGATAATGAAATTGGCTTCAACGAAGCTATGATTGATGAAAGAGAACAGGGTATCAGAGAAGTAGAGGAGCAAATAGGACAAGTAAATGAAATATTTAAGGACCTTGCTGTTCTTGTCCACGAGCAGGGTGTGGTCATTGGTAAGATGCCAAATACCCCCATTGAGATAGACTATTCATTTATGCATCTTGATTTATCATCTGATTGTTTCAACATAACAGATGACATTTCATCAAACATAGATGCTTCCTCTGTTTCAACAACCCAGGCTAGAGGTCAACTAGCCAAGGCTTCCAAAAGTGTTAAACCTCGAACCTCATGGGTAAGCCGTAAACTGTTGATTTCTAGACTTTTATTAGACATGAAATGTTTGATATTTGTAGTTGAAATTTTGGTGAGGAAATGTGATTTGCAAAGATAGTTTCAACTTTCCGATCCATTCACTGTATGCTTGCTTTGATGATAGAGAAAAAATTGCAAATAAACTTGAGTAACCAGTTTAGATGAAGAAGATAAGATATTAGGGGTACTGCTGTCGTTGGAAGAGGGTCATGAATTACTTATGTTGAAGACTTGTAATTGCTGCATGTAAGAGTCTGGTTAATGAGGGTAAAAGTAATATGAAGGCTCTTGTGAATTAGTAGTCAGATTGCATTTTGTCCCTTCTACTAAAAGAATAAACAAATTAGTCACTTTACGTTAGTTCAAAGAGCAAATTGGTCCTTTTTGTTAAAAATTTCATCCATTTCTACTATTGAAAACTAGTACTTGTACGTCAGTATGATGTACACGTGGCATACAGAAGGACCAATTTGCTCTTTGATCCAATGTACAGGGACTAATTTGCCTATTTTTTAGTAAAAGGGGCAAAATACAATCCGACTTTTAGTACAAGGGCCTCCATGGTACTTTTACCAGTTAATGAGATAGTGCTGGCTAGTTCATAAACTTGCTGCTGTGAACTGCAATAACAGATTAAGTCATAGCTGTAGTCCCATGCACAAGGAGTAGGAATATGAAATGCTTCTAGATGGAGCTCTCTGAGAAGTAAAAGATGCAGCTTTAAATATGTTTGAAAGATTTATTAGTGCAATATGGTCTGGTGAAACATATTTCCTTAACCTTTGTACGAATCGAGTATATGTATGTATGACATCTCTTGTTTTTGGGTTGGCAGTGCTGGTAATTTTAGTGGTGCTTCTGGTAATCTTTCTTCTTATTCTTATCATATAGATCCTATGAAATTATTATCACTATAGGGAGTGCAATACAGGGTTTGTATGTCATTATATATATTCCTTTCCGGTTGGTGTGAAATCCAGGTGCAAGTTTTTTGTTTGGGCGCTTGAGATTATTTAATAATATAAAATGTTTGAGAAATATGGTGAAGAGTATCTTTGGAAGCAGTATTCGATATATTTCAATTATCATTGTGATTATGTTTGGAATAATTAATTTTAATTATAGTCATTTACAATTATGATGATACTTGTTATTTTAACTTCGAGGAAAAGAAAAAAGAAAAAACTTTGGGGCGCTTCACAGGTTAATACATTATATTACAAAGGATTAGTTTGTTAATCTTGGATCTTCTGAACATTATTAAAAATAATGTGATAATTACCTCATGATTTTTCATTAAATATTTGACTCGATATCTATTTCAACACTTTAGTTCTATAAATAAACAAGGGTAAAATTACTTATGAAAGTCCTTTAGATTAAATAGACGATCTATTTAATCATTATACTGAATCAAATAAATTCAGATTAAAACAGAATTAAACTTTCTTGTTTTTAAAAACTGACAAGAAAATTGTATTTTTTTTCATTTGCAAATTAAGTCTAAACAAAATATTTCATTTGCAAGACAATAAATGATTTTAACATATAATTGTACAATTTTTTAAACAGTAAATATTAATTAAGTTTGAATTTGACATTATTTGATTTTTTTTTGTAAGGATAAATTATACCAATAGTCACTTAACTTTTAAAAAATAACAAATTAGTCCAAGTAACCATTTTCCGTTATGTTTGTAACAAAAAGTTGACCTGTCATTTAACTGGCCATGTTGGCATCCTAGTTGTCCTTTAAATAACCCTAAGAAGAAAATGAGAAAAAGAAAAAGAAATCCAGCTTTAAATAAACATCCCCACCTCTCATCTAACTCGAGTTGCTCCCCCCTTTGACAGTTAAAGTAGCACGCTTCAAGAAGTAAGATCATATCATAAGGGAAGGTATGTTATGAGCAGAAGTTCTCTTTCTAGTGGAAGTAAGAGTAGCAAAGTTGGGACCGCATATAATAGGGAAAAATCGAGATACCCTAGCTATAGTCATTTTGTTGCTCCAAGGTAGAACCACTATCCAGTTCGCTGTTGCTCCTTTAAATCTTTGTGTCTCAGGTGGAGCCACTACCTAGTTGTCCTTGGAATCTTTGAATCTTTACCCCTTTTTTTTGCTTCTCTTCTTCTCCTCTCTCTTTTTTTTTTCTTAACTCTAGTTGTCGCCATTCATAGCTTTTTCTGACCAACCGTCATCACCAAATGGCTCCTCTTTGTTTCTTCTCAAATCTCACTTCAAATTTCCCAATAGGCCTTTTTAAATACTGAGATTAAGACCTCAAGGCTTCAATGGATCTTCGGATCACCACCATATTTTGGCCACAACTTTTCTTCGACCAACCATGACTCTTGACAGTTTAAATCATCAAACTGGTAGCTCAAGTTCTCCAACCCATAAAACCCGAAATTAGTGTGGGTTTCTTCTCTTTTGATTCTCTTTATTTTTTAGTTTTTTTTTATTTCTCTCTTTTGATGCAAGCCAATTGTTCTATTTTTACCTGTTTGATTTTGGATGCTTGCTATTTGGTAATTTTGTTTTTGGTTGGGATTTTACATGTCTTGAATGTTTAGGGGTTGGAATTTGGTGGTTATGGTGGTGGTGTCTTGGCAAAAGAATGACCATGAGTGATGCTGGTATGATGATTAAATGATAGTGGGCTTGTGAAGGTGACCAACGTCGAGGGTGGTGGTGAGAGAGCCAAGAGGGATGAAGAAAAATGGTGAAAAAGCCCTCCCCTTTCTCTTTCTATTTTTGCTGTTTAATGGTGGTATATGAGAGGGATGAGAGGAAAATGTCCAATGTGGCAAATTAACTACCACATCACTTGTCCAGTTAATGGGTGACTGCTTTGTCGCTTTTCGATAACGTTAGTGACCGATTTGTTATTTTTTAAAAGTTAAGTGATTGAATTGAAAGTTAAGTAATTGTATTGTCATTTAGATTAAAATTGAGCTAATGTTGTAATATTTTTTAATAATACAAAATTAAATTAATTCACCCTACACAAGTATCGATAAAAGTTAAGTAAGACAAACAGAAATTCATGAAGGCAACATCCATAAATATAATGCATTCATTCGTCTTCAACCTGTCGTAATCCCCGTGTATTTGCTTTTACAACACACAATTTCCCGTTGCTTCTAACGCTACTGTCAATGTCAGCCATGGTTGGTGCTACTAGGTTCCATTCAACCCATCGCTGCTGCTGCTTCGATAAATACAATTTTCAAAAAAAGGAGACCATAAATTCTGTTCTAAAACTGTTCCTAATTGGTAGTGTAATAGAATTATTAGATTAGAAATCAGAAACAATTGGCAAAGAAAAAAAAAAATAGTTGCCCAAGTTGGTGGATGGTGTGATGCGGCCAATACAAATATTAGTCTTTTAAGTCTTAAGGGTAAACTACTAAAATAGTCACTTTTGTTTATCTCAAGTTACATTTTAATCACTTATATTTAAAATGTTATGTTTTAGTCACTTGCATTAATGTGTTGTAACATTTTAGTCACTAAACCGTTAATTACCGTTAACGATATAATGGTAAGCTGACGTGACAAGTTAAATTATCATTTTAAACAAAAATTTTAGGTTAAATTATATAATTAGTCCCCATATATTTTCGTTTTAAGCAATTTAATTTTTTTCTTTTATGTTCTTTTAACTTCTTTTTTCTTCTATATTTTCCATGCTCTTCTCTCTTTATTTTTCTCCCTTCTTCATCTCTATTTTCTACATAATTAATTCAAAGAAATGAGATTTCAAACATGAGGAATTTGCAATTCATATCAAACAGTCAACTAAAGGTTACTTGTTAATGCGTAACATTTAACCATATGATGGATTTTAAGGGCCTAGTTGCACGAAAATCATATGAGATAGTTCTTGAAACCGTCATTGGAATACGTGGAAGGGAGAAGGGAACATAAAAGAAAAGAAAAAAGTTAAAAGAACATAAAAGAGATGGAGAAAGGAAAAAAATAGAGGGAGAAGTAGAAACGAATGAAAAATAAAGAAAAAAATTAAAAGAATATAAAAGAAAAAAAAATTACTCAAAATGAAAAAAAAATGGGGATCAATTGTACAATTTAACCTAAAATTTTTGTTTAAAATGATGATTTAACGTGTTATGTCAACTTACCGTTACACCGTTAACGATAATTAACGGCTTAGTGACAAATGTTACAACATGATAATATAAGTGACTAAAACGTAACATTTCAAACATAAGTGGCAAAAATGTAATCTGGGATAAACAAAAAGGACTATTTTGGTAGTTTACCCTAGTCTTAATTGAATATATAAAAAATAAAATAAAAAGAAAGTGGCGAGCGAAGCCCAATAAAAAAATGAAATCCAAATCCAAAAGGAAACTAAACAAAGTTCGGTCAACCAACCTCCGAAAGCGAAAAATCAAATCAGCGACAATCCACTGGCACTCCCTCCTCCCCCCGACTGATCGTTGTCGAGGATTGGCTTTAATTGATTTGTTTGTTCATCCATGGCGGGCATAATATACCAGCTACTAGCCTCCTCCACGCTTCTCTTTCTGGGTCTTTACCATCTCATCTGCACCACCCGTAACTTCCTTAAATCCCCACAATCCTACTCCGCCAAGCCTTTTTACCCATTCCCTTTCTCCTCCAATCTCCGCCTCAAGCACCTTCCCCTCTACCTTCTCATGCTCTGCCTTTTCATTGCATTTCTCCACCAATCTTTCATCTCCTCCGACCCCGATCCCCTCGTCAAGGGCCGCACACCCGTCTACCACTTCATCACCCTCAACTCCGCTGCCGTTTTGTTCCTCTTCCTCATCCTTTCCCTTTCTTTCTTCCTCTCCGAATCCACCTCCCTCCTCCCCCTCCCTCCCGATCTCTTCTTCGCCTTTGCCTCCGCTATCTTCTTCCTCCACTACTCCGTCTCCGACGGTGCCGCCTCCGTCCAGACCTCTGATCTCCAAGCCAAATGTGATTCTTTGTCCGCCCGTGTTTCCGCTTTGGCTTCCTTGATGTGCCTCATCCTGGCTTGCCAACCCAAGCTTTTTATAGCCGAGGTCGGTTTGGGGGCGTCTCTTTGCCTCCAGGGGCTGTGGGTGCTGCAGACGGGGCTTTCACTCTACGTTGAAGCCTTTATACCCGAAGGCTGCCATAAGCTGCTGGACGTTGTGAGCGGTGTGGAGGGATCTACCAAATGCGACCTCGACGAATCCCGGCTCAGGGCTGTGGCCATTCTGGATCTGGTGTTCGTGGTTCATGTCATGTTTGTCATCATCTTTGTGATGCTCACTTACGCCGTTGTTGCTAAGAGTGTTGGGGTTAGGAGACCGGGATCATACGAGCCCTTGCCTGCCAATGCTTCTGATTCTAACCATATTCAGATGAAGGCTTTGGCTGGCACCCAAGCCTGATTTTTTTCCCCTTCCTCTGCGCTCTATCTTTTTGTCCCCCTTTTCTTAAAGAACTGTCAGTTTAATTCTTGTTGTTGTGGCATTCATTTTAAGGATTATTAAGTATATCAAAGTTTTTTTGTTAACTTAATCACACTCTGTAATCTGTGGCTGCTTTCTGTGTATAGAATCTCTTTTCAATCTTTATCTACTTTATGAGTTTGCTGGTAGATTTATATATATATATCTGTTGCTGAATTCTGCATTCAGTTGTGGTGGTATGGCAGATAAAGACGACCGGCTTTTCATTACATATTTGGTCATTGGACCCAAAATTTTGACTTCACTAGTGTTTATGAGAAAGTTCATTTGATTAGAAAAATCAGTCCAATGTTTGATAGCATGAAGACTGAAGAATGAAAAAGAAGCTGCTGAAAGTAGGAAACCTTTCTTTATTTGTGTTACTTGTTGAGATTCCTACAGTATGGTAAAGTTGGATTTTTTTTTTTTAGGCTGTCTATGTTCCCATGTTTTTAGAATCTTTAGCTGAAGTCCGTACAATAATCCCATGTCTTTTAGGCTCATATTTGGTATACCTGTCTGGAAGAGAGCATTTTTTTTTCAATGATTCTCTGCCATATGAGGTTACGGTTCACATACAAGGAGAATATGGCTTCTTTTAAAAATTCAATTGATGTTACTCTCTCTTTAACACCTATACTTGGCGCAGTTGATTTTGTTTTGACTGGTTTTTATATATAATACCAATCACAGTCATCGTTGTTGGTGGATTTAACCATGATTCAGATGTTCGGTTCTGTTAGTTTATTGTAATGTCTTTGTGAAAAGGGTACATTACCAACCATGCCATTGATCTGTGTAAGCATCAGATGGTAGAATCAAGCTGAAAAATGACTAATACCATGTCATTATTGTAGACAATATAGAGTATAGACTACCAGACAAGTCTGCATATTACATTTTTGGACCAGATTGTAGCCATGCTTTTATAAATGTGTTGAGTAGAACTCAGGATGAGTATTGTTTAAATTACCTCCAAGCAAGAAGCATTCATTTTGATAGCTTAGAGACCTTTCCTTAAACTCTCAATTTAGGTTACTTGTCATATTGTTGGATGCTGTTTTTTCTCTTCTTCACTTCAGTTTCAGCAGCACCTCCAGAAGGGGCTCCTGTCAGAACCTGCCTTTCACCATATTTATTTATTTTTTCCTCGCCTCATATTGAAGGTAATGCCTTACACCAAAATTTCCTATTTCTTGAACTTATGAGTTATGAATTTTCATACCATTGTATCATTATCTAGATGGTTTAGCGACTGTGTGGTAGCAAATCTTATATTGTTTGACTGTTGCTCTTGTAAAGATTAATATTGAAATCCATATCTATATCCATCTGTTGCCTTTGCATTTGTGGAAAATTAAGCACTGTCTGATAGAAATCCCAGTTACATGTCAAAAACGAAGAAGAGGGTGCCCCCAGGGGTGGGGGGACTAAAAAGAAAAGGAAAACAAAGGGTCTTAATGATTGATAACCAATTACCAACTGTGGGTGTTTCTTTTATATCATTTCAATTATATTGTTAACCATTAACAGCTAATATGTGGATAAAACCGCTTAACACTCCTCTCCTATGTAGTGCAACAAGGGGTGGTCAACCTCATATGGGGTTAGGCAGGGAGAACAAAAACACCTGCGCTAACTATCTCACGTAAAACCAATTAGCAATAGGAGACTTAGCTCGAATATAAACCTCTTGAAAGAAATGATGGCTTTTCTTGAACAATCATTTCCACATGTTGATTTTGCTATTGATCATTGGAATGCATTTCATGTTCTATTATTTGGTGTGAGCCCACTAGCGAATAACCAAGTGTTATCAGTGCTGTTTCCTGAGAACCAATTTGCGTAATCAATGTAATGGTGTCTGAATTTGGCGACATGATGCTTTCATTTCTAGAATCTTAATCTACTCATAGTATTGTTTTTGCTTTAGGAAACCACGAAGAAAGGTGGCCAGGGTGAAATTACGATCCGTGTAGTTGAAATTGACTTGGACAGTTAAAGTGCAAACATTATCATAATTGAGGATGTTCAACAACTCAGCCTTGAACTGTTGTATCAGGTCAAGCACCGTCTGCGTAGTTTAGTTGATTGGTTTCTCAGCTGTAGCAGACAAGTAACAGGACTTAACTGAGCTGTTAAGCCTTAAAAGTTCTAAATGAAGGTCAAGCATGTCAAAAATGTCAGTGTGAAATTAATAAAATTGAAAGCCATGAAGCTTGGTATGGTACGTCGTTGGATATAAATATTTGAAGAAGCAGCTAATGAAAATTTACGGCATATATGCACCCAAGCAAAAAATTACCAGATTGAATATTATTACAGATGGTCAATCCAGCCAAACTTGGTGTTCTACCTTCTTAATTGGACTTTTATATGGACGTTGACGGAATTTAGTATTTATACATTCTTATCATATATGCTCTTTGTTGATTCAATGCTTAGAATTATTTATAGTCTTTCTCTAACTCTTAGATAAGAGAATAATACACTTCAGCGCATTTGAACCTATCTTTAATCAATAGGTTAAATTTATTTTTAAACGGATTTAACATTTATATTTATTATTATAAGCATCTGCAAAATTCTTTTCTTTTTTCTTCTCTTTCTTCTTGTGTATTATTGTTAACACAACTGTTGGAATTGAAAAATGAAACAGTATTAAAATTTTAACTATTTTTTTTCGAAGTTTTGTGGTTAAATTAGTAGGTTGAAAATCTATAGTCTAAAGAAGAAAATTACAAGGATTTCTGGAAAAAAGTGTTCTAACAATAATTGTGCTTTTAACCCAATCATAATTTTTACAAGATAAAAGCTAGACTATTATGCACTTGACTTTGACTTTGGCATTGACATTGATTGCGGCGGCCATAACGGTTGCTTTTCCTTTTGGCTATCGACTTTCACCCAATCAAATTCCTTCTCAATTTCTCCACTTCTTTATTTAATCAAATTACTATTTACTAATAAATCATTTTTATTCAAACTACGTGTAACACCAAAAATAATGATCAAATTGTATAGACGGTCCCTGTACAATGTGTTTTCTTTGGATTTAGTTTCTCTATTACAATTTAATCATTTTTAATACTCTATTTTCTGAAATATGTTTTCAGTTTTAGATTTTTTTTCCCGTTAATTTCATTAAAACTTTGATGCGTTCGTTTTAAAGATGTAATTTATCATATTCATTAGAGAAAAGATTGTATAAACTATGATTCCACGTAAATTGATAAATATTACTATACATTTTTTCCTTTTTTAAATATGCAAAAGATTTTGTCTAATTGTAAAAAACAAACAAACAAACTGTACATGTTTGATTGGAATTAATAGAGAAAAGATAGCTTCAAGATTGAAAATATAATTTTCAAAAATAGAAAGATTAAAAATAAACAAACTATAATAAAGGAGAAAATCTGCAAAACAATGTATAATAAAGGACCTTTTATATAATTTGACCAAAAAAATTACTGCACTTATTCTTGTTTTTTCCTTTTGAAGAAAGGTTTAAATCTACAACTGGTAGGTACAGTTACCCTTTCATTTTTCTTGTTGGAATGAGTCGCACATAAACATTGACTCGCATGAATTTTCAGACAGAATTTTAAACTCAAATCAATTTTTTTTTAATTTCTTTCTTTTCTTTAAAGGGAACAAAAAAAAAAAGACGAGTTTGGTTTCTTTGATTGGATCCGCTGCCTCTCAAAAACCATATTGCAATTGCAAAGTCGAGTTCCCTTTCTCCGTTAGGTAAAGCTTTGTTATTTTCTTCTTTTGGTGTTGCATTTTATCAACAACAAGAAGGCCGCCGGCCAGCGTTGAACCCATCGCCTGTAGATTCAGAAATCAATTGAATTCGATTCGATTAGATCAGATCGGATCTCCCAACACAAGCATAGACTTGATCCGCTGCTACGTTTCTCTTTCTCTACGTAGATGCTGGTGTATGATTCTTTTTCCTTCCTTTTTTTTTTTTGTATGACTTGAACGGATAAATATCAGCTATTCTAATTGTTATCCTTCTTTGCTATTCCTCCTATGATGCTGCATTTGTTGTCAATTATCTACTCTAGCTCTGCTCAAGTTCTCTACTTGCTGTTGGGTTTTCAGTTCTGCTTAAGGGGATCGAATTTATAAACTATGGGAGATTGGGTCATTGGAGCATTCATCAACCTCTTTGGCAGTATTGCCATCAACTTTGGGACAAACCTTCTTAAATTAGGTCATAATGAGGTATGAAGTTTGCTAAATTTTGTTTCTTTTCACCATCCCCAATCAATTACTTTTTAGATATATTTAGCATTCTTGACATGTTTGTCAAGTCATAAAATCATCCTTGTACTTTCTACACATGTTCATGTTGCTGCATTAGTTTTCAAAAACAAAAGAAAAAACATACATAAAAACCCATATACTCAACTTTGGGTGTTACTAATAGGCTGAGCATTGTCAATGTGTTGTTTTCATATAAGGTTATGTCTGAATTTCATTGATCTTCTGGGTAAGTTGGTTCTTTGCATCTAATGTAAAAGTCTTTCTGGCTTTTTTCCCCTTAGCATGTGATGGAACATCATCAAATTTGAAAATCGATGTTTTGTTTCTATATCACATTATTCAGTAATTTGTTCGTTTCTGGCATAGTGTGGCAGCTTTAATTTTCAATCTTATGACCTTTTTCTTTGTCTCATTGTGTCTACTTAAATTCACAGAGGGAAAGACATTCCATGATGGATGGTGAAGGAATGGCTGGAAAGGTTCCATTAAAGCCTATCATATACTTCCAAACATGGAGAGTTGGTACTAAATTGAATAATTGGGTGTTTATTTATGATTTATGTGGAGTAAGTTAATGTTAAAATGTAATTCTTCATCTGCAGGTATTCTATTTTTCATTATTGGAAATTGTCTAAACTTCATTTCCTTTGGTTATGCTGCTCAGGTTAGTACCCCCAGCCTTCTGATCTGAATAGGCTCAATTTTGTCAAAATTACGTATTAATTTTCCTCCTTAAGGAAGTTCTATGATTAAGAAGCTAAGTTTAATGCTTTTATCTTAAATGTTGTGGGCTTGATGCAAAGTTTTATCCTTGACCCCTTGTTATTGGTAAATAGCTTTAGGAAGCTGGACCATTGTTACTCCTTTACTTATTATTGTAGATACTTGTTTGTTTGGGATCCTGCTAAACAACATGGTCAACTGTTTGTGGGTAAAGGAGGTTTGGGTTTGAAGTTGTTTTTTTTTTTTTTTTGGTTATTACCATTGTGCAAGGCTTTGTATTTTAGTAACTCTGCATTTTTTTTTCTCACATTTTCCTTACTTCTTACTCCTTGGCAGTCACTTCTTGCAGCCTTGGGATCTGTTCAGTTTATATCCAACATTGCATTTGCTTACTTCGTCTTAAACAAAATGGTCACTGTAAAGTATGTTTTAGCCTGCAGCAAGAGTTAAAATTTTGATAACTAGAAATGTGCCTTACTTTTATTTCATGGAATATTGTGTCTGACTCTATTTCATTGTGGTCACTTCCAGGGTACTGGCAGCCACTGCATTTATTGTTCTTGGAAATTTTTTTCTTGTCGCATTCGGCAACCATCAGTCTCCTGGTATCTGATCTCACTTGATTTTTAGACATGGTTGATTATTAGCTTTCGAGTCCTGGTTGCACCCCTTCCTCCTGACCATCAGCCAGTTGATGAAAAGGGGAAAAGGAAGACATACAACAATACATGGATATAAATGTATTGGGTCTCTCTCTCTATATATATATATGTATAATTGAAATTACTTATATATTCATTTATAAACATCGAGAGAGAGACAGACTTGTCTACATGCAGGCATGGAGGCTTAGCTTTGGTTTCACTGGTTCTAAAAGAAAATGCATGGTCGTTTTCTGTTCCTTTTCAGTCTATACACCGGAACAGTTGGCAGAGAAATACAGTAATTTAACATTCCTTCTTACTGTCTGATTTTAATCTTAGTTGTTGCACTACATCACTATATCTACAGGTGAGATTTGAGAGTCAGCTGTTTTAGTAATGCTAATATTATCCTTCTAAACATTTGTTGAGCTGTTTGACATGCCTTAATATGCAAACTTTCAGGAGAGGGGAAATTGTCCTTGCTGTTTCTGGACAAGACCTTAGACCATATTGGAACATGCTGCTTCCTTTTTCATATGCTGTAGTTTCAGGAGCTGTAGGATCATGCTCAGTGTTATTTGCAAATCTCTGTAAGTTGGCTGTTTTAGATGTCATTTTTCAATTAAAACTTGCATTGAGATTAAATCTAATTTTGAATTTCATATTGTCCAGCTCTAACCTTCTAAGGTTGGCAATGTCCAATGGTTATCAGTTGCACAGCTGGTTCACATACTCCATGATACTTTTATTTCTAAGTACAGCTGGATTTTGGGTAAGAATCATGGCAGAATTTGTATTTTATGCTTCTTCTACAAGAGTGATTTTTGGAGACTTATACTGAGCTTTTTTACTGCAGATGGCAAGGCTAAATGAAGGGTTATCACTCTTTGATGCAATCCTTATTGTTCCCATGTTTCAAATTGCTTGGACCTTCTTCTCCATTTTTACAGGATTTATATATTTCCAGGAATATCAGGTCCTCCCTCTCTCTCTCTCTCTCTCTCTCTCTCTCTCTCTCTGTCTCTCTCTCTCTCTCTCTGTCTTGCGGGTGCACTTAACCCCCCTCTCTCCCCTAATTTCATATTATGTCAAGATTCTTAGTTCAAATCACCTCACTCCCTGCCTGCATGATTTAATTTTCACTGTAATATATCTCCAGTGTAGCAACATCATTTGGCTGAACTTAATTATTTATTTTTTATTGTAGTTGCTTTTTGCAGCAATTATTTACCGAACAGCCTTATGTAATCTTTGCTTTCAAATAAGTGGTTATCATTCATTAAAAGTACTAAAGTGAAAATTGATGGCTTTTGCCATTTGTCATGTAGGAAGGCTGTAAAGTTAATCATGCAGTTAGTCTGAACAAGCCAGTATTCTTCAATTCTACTCTAGCCCCTCCCTTCTGGATAATGGAATTAGATGATCTCAAACGGTGTTTTTTGTTTAACGAAACAGGTGTTTGATGCGCTGAGAACAACTATGTTCATACTAGGAATGGTGTCTGTGTTCGCAGGCATTTCTTTATTGGCACCTGATGAGCCAAGAGGTACTTACATTGAGGAGTTATGTAACTCTCTGTATAAAACATTTTTAAGTTTTGAGCGTATTCTGATTTCCATTTTCTCCCCTTTAGGTGGTGAAGTGAAGGATGGTTCACATCCAACTTCTGTTTTGTCTTCCAGCAATTCAACTGAAACAGACAGGTAAAAAGCACATTTCTTGGTGTTGTCAATGACTTTGGTCCTTCGTGGATTGTATCAATGAGAGCTGATGAAATTTTGACACATGATTATTTTTTTGTTTATCATCATTGAGGTTATGAGCGTCTAAATGTACTAGCATAATTGTCTATGGTACTTCACCCGCTGTTCTCATGTTTCCTTGTAGGTTCATCTTCGAATCCGAAGATGCAGAAAATAAAGAGATGAAATCATTTACACAACTAATGGTGGTGAAGGTCACAGACATACTTGCCAAGGCAAAGGTACTGCAAAACGGATTTGGAGAATTATGATCTAACAAGATTACTTTAACACTAACTTATTTGATATTGGTAAATCTGTTTGCAGACAACATGTTCGCTATCGCTAGGTTTTGGAGATGATTCTATCAACGCATCTGCGGTTCTTGTGATGCCTATGATGTCATCAAAGATAACAGGCTTTAGAGGAAGTGGGTTTGATCGGAGTAGGATATTCTCCTTGAGAAATTCAAGTTGGAGTAGGGTTGCAATGGATGAGGAGAGTGCAAAGATGTTAAATGGAGATGGGGTGCTCCCTCAAAGCCCCTGATATAGGGATAGTAAGAAACATTGATTTTGATTCTTTGTTCTTCACAGACTCGATTTTTAGTAACACAAATAGCTTAGGATCGATTTGTTATTGTGCCGAGTAGCATATTCTTGGTCATAGAAACATTACACCGTCATATGTTTCTACATTGTATAGTCTTGCTTACCTTATTGAAAGGAAATACGAGTATGTAATGTAAATTAAGAAACAGAAAAACATACTGCTGGACTGGACTATTCTGCCTTTGTTAGTACCACAAATTATTTTTCACATGTCAGATTTTCGGGCCAATCTTTCTAAATAAAATAAATAAGGTTTTTTTTTTGTTCTTGTACTAAATTTTGGAGTTCTATCTTTGTATTTTACTTCCAGATAATTGGATTTTCTTCTTAATATTATGTTTTGCTCTAAATTACTAATATCAATTTCGTGGAATTAAGCTATATATAATATAAAACCAATTCTTTGGGGGTTACTAGGAGTAAATAGGGATAATTTAGGTGTCAAAAGTTAAGGGCAATTTAGATATTTTATAAAAGCTAATTAGTTATTTTAATTTATATTTTAATTATTTGTGCTTTTGATCTCTTTTCAATTTGTTGGAAGTTGTCTTTGTAGTATTTCTTTGAATTAATTGTATTTTAAATATTAGTTATTTTAATTTATTATATGAATTATTATTCCTTTAAATTAATTTTATTTTAATATTATTTTATATGTCTCTTATATATTTTTGTTTATATTTGATTTTTCTATATAGTTAAAGTTACTATGATACACATTACATTACCAACTCCCTTTTGAGTCTTTGAAATTTTAAGCATTTTGAAAATTTCAAATATTATAATTATTTTTATCTTATTGTTACTTTTTTATTTAATTATACTTTAATTGTTTTCTCCATCAATTATGTTTTTAATTATATACATATACAAATTTAATAAAATAATTTAACTTTTAAATATTAAAATATTAGATTTTTTTTTTACATAAGATTGTGTTTTGGGTTTTATTTTAAAAAAATTCCGCTTTAAGTCCACTGTCCACTAATAGAAAGTATAAAAAAAAACACTAAATTAAAGTTTTTGATTAAATGTTTAAGTATGGTATAGGTACCAAAATCAAATTTAATCAATAATAATAAGCCCCAAAATGAACAAGTAGGAGGTTTAAAGTGGAGGCATGCGGAGCTGTCGAGCGTTACAAGCGACCGCCGTTGTCAAAAGCAGCCTGCAGTTGAAGCTGAAGATATCAACTGAAGACACATGCATCTCCTTGATCAAGCAATGCCACACGCTCAAGTCTCTTAAAGCCCTTCATGCTTCCATTCTCAGATCCCTCCACCTCCATCTCCACTCCCTCACCAACCTCATCTCCCATTACGCTTCTCTTGGCTCCATTTCTTACGCCTACACTCTCTTTTCCCACTGCAACTCCTTCTCCAACGATGCCTTCCTTTGGAACGTCATGCTGCGTGGCCTCGTCGACAATGCCCACTACCATCGCTCCTTCCTTCTTTATACCCGTATGCCTTATCTGCATATTGCGCCTGATAACTTCACCTTTCCCTTTCTTCTCAAAGCTTGCGCTTCTCTCCGCATTCTCATTTGGGTTCTCAGCTTCATGCACATGCCTTCCTATACGGCTATTCCTCTCACGTCTTCGTTGCTAACTCCTCATTTCAATGTACGCCAAATGCGGCCTTTTTCCTGTTTCCGAAAGAGTGTTCGATAAAATGCGCCAAAGAAGTATAGTGTCGTGGAGCGCAATGATTGGAGCGTGCTTGCAGTGCGGTTTTCATGAGCAAGGGTTGTTGCTGTTTACCAGGATGTTGGATCAAGGAATTAAACCCAACAGGGCTTCTATTTTAAATGCCACGGCCTGCGTTCGGCGTGAGAACGCGGCTCATCAATGCATAGAGTCATCATGGATAATGTACTTGATAATGATCAGTCCGTGCAAAATGCCACCATGCTTATGTTTGCTAGATGCGGAAGAATTGACCTTGCTAGAAGCTTGTTTGATGGGTTCACAAACAAGGATTTGGTTTGTGGGCCTCAATGATCGATGCATATGTCGGGCTGACTTGCCACTTGAAGCTTTGCTCCTCTTTAACCAAATGAGATACAATGCGTCCTTCCCGATTCTATTACCCTTCTTGCCGTGATTCAAGCTTGTTCAATACTAGCTTCTTTGCACCTTGCAAGAACCCTTCATGCCGTTATTTTCGTTGTTTCCTAGAGTGTCAATTAGTGTTAGATACTGCTGTCCTTGACCTTTACATGAAATGTGGGAGCTTAACGTATGCTAGAAAGTTTTCGATAACATGAAAGGAAGGAATATCATCTCCTGGAGCACTATGATATCCGGGTATGGTATGCACGGCCATGGTAAAGAAGCACTTCATCTCTTTTATCAATGAAGGCCTTAATAAAGCCAGACCATGTCACATTCGTATCAATATTGTCAGCATGTAGTCATGCCGGTTTAATTAATGAAGGATGGGAGTGCTTCGATTCCATGGTAAGAGACTTTGGGTAACACCAACATCCGAACATTATGCATGTATGTTGATCTATTGGCAGAGTTGGGCAGTTGAACCAGCCTGGAGTTCATTGAAAAGATGCCTGTGAGACCAGAGCTGGTGTCTGGGGGCACTGCTGGAGCTTAGAATTATTCAATTAGAACTGGCAGAAATCGCTGCCAAATCGTTACTCAACTTGGATGCCGAAAATCCCGGAAGGTATGTTCTCTTGTCCAACATATATGCATCATTGGGAAAAAGAAGAGAAGCTTATAGGATTAGAAATTTAATGAAAAGCAGAGGTGTAAAGAAAAAAGTCGGTTGGACTAGTATAGAGATTAAGGGCAAGATGTATACGTTCGTGGCCGGGGATAGAGCAAACCCTGAAATGGATCTAATCTATTCAGAGTTGGGTAAACTAATGGAGAGGATTAGACAAGAAGTGTATATACCAGATGTAAGCTTTGTATTGCATGATGTGGAGGGGGGAGACAAAGGAGATGATGTTGTATGCACACAGTGAGAAGCTGGCCATCGTTTTTGGGCTGATAAAGTTGGGACATGAAAGTTCGATTAGAATAACAAAGAATTTTGAGGGTGTGTGATGATTGTCATACGGCTACAAAGTTCATTTCCAAGGTTACAGGAAAGGAAATTGTGGTGAGAGATTCCCAGAGGTTCCATCATTTTATGAATGGAACTTGTTCCTGTGGAGATTATGGTGATTATGTTTTTGCCGTAGTTATTAGCAATTATTCAAAGAAATTTATGTTTGCCGTAATTTTTTTTTTATTTTCAATTATTTTTAAATTTTTTATTTTTTAAATAACCAAATTTATAGATTTAAAACCGAGTTACAGAAAAACTTAAAATTTGTTACCCCACTGAAAATGTTCAATGTACAATGGATTATATTGACGTCCATCCTAGTTAATATAAATTAAAGAGATAATTAACCCTTAATATATAATTGTTCTGGATTAGTTTAATTTATTTCTGGATATAAAAAAGTTTCATTTTAATTTTCAATTCCACTGATTTAATAAATTGATTTGATCTTAATTAAATAATTTTTCTATGCGATACAATAAAAAGTCAGTTGAACTCTTTGTCCGAATCACCATAAGGTCGGTTTTTGTGCCATATACGGTCGGTTTTCAGTGCCCGACTGATCGGTTCAGATTCCAACTACGTAGTTTGTTTTTTTTTCATAGGTCTAAAGCAAGACAGAAAAAAAAAGTCCTGAGTCCCCGTCCATAGTCAAAATACCTTGGATTGGGATTACGAATGAGTAGGAACGATAGTGAAACCTTATCTGGGGTTTTTTTTTTATATTGCATAAAATAAAACTAATTTTATCCCAACTGAAGCATTGGTGGCATTCGCAAGTGTCAACGCAATGGCTAAAGAATTAGGAGAGGAAATAACTAAGAAGCCATTGATAATAGCAATGAAAGGGCATCCCGGCACTGGCAAATCCACTTTAGCCCATGCCTTAGCCTCAGCCCTCAAATTCCCTCTCGTCGACAAAGATGACATCCGCGACTCCACTTTTCCGCTCCATCAGCAACCACAAGGTTCCGACACCCTCCTCAACCACCTCTCCTACGAAGCTATCTGGCGAGTCGCCTCAACTCAGCTCCACCTCGGCATCAGCGTCATCATCGACTCTCCTCTCTCTCACAGAACCCATCTCGACCGTCTCATCAGCTTAGCGGCGTCGGCCGGAGCCCGCCTCCTGATTGTGGAGTGCCGGCCTTCGGACGAGGCTAAGTGGAGGGAGAGGCTTGAAGGGAGGGAAAAGAGTTGGCACAAGCCAAACTCTTGGGAGGAGCTTCAGGAGCTGATTAAGGGGTATGGCGGATGCACGGAGTACGATGTCGGAGATGTGCCCAAGATGGTGGTTGACACGACGGCGCCTAATCTAGGGTTGGAGGCTTCTTGAGGCAGATCAGTTGGATTGTACTGTGGGCGACCCAACCCCGATGTGCATAAAAACTTTATTACTACTAGAAAGACTTCATTTTAAAATGCTGTTTTGCGTTTTTGAAGCGTATACTCTCAATCAACTATAATTTTTTTTTATTCATTAAAAATAAAAATTTTATAATTTAAATAGCTATGTGTTGAATTAATTTCTAAATGTAATACTCGGTTCAATCAGATCTAAATTGAAAGGTATTTTAACACTATTCACTATCTTGTCAGAAATAATCAAATAATTCAATTCATAATAAAATTACAATCATTTCCAAGCTTAAATCAAGCATATGAACATTAAAATAATCTAGGAATAAATCTTGACTAAACTGAAAGTTTTACCATAATTTAGGTGAAAAAGTAAAATAACAATCACACAGCCAGGTTGTGGGATCTTGAAGTATACGGTTTAAATATCATGACATGATTTAGCATACGGGATAATATATAATGAAGTGTATTTAATTTTAATGGGCGTGCGTTATCTGGCAGTTAGTAAAAAAAACAGCGAGGCTGGAAGATTAAAACACGTAGTGATATTGTAACGTGAGACAAAAAGTAAACTAAACGCACCACACCGCACCCAATCGCCCACCAAAACCCACCTTAATCTTGTTGGTGTGTGAGAAGGGGAAAGGAAAACGATGGTGCAGGGAAGTGTATATCTTCTTTGGTTAAATAAATAAACAAAAATATTATCTAACTAATAATTTAGAGTTATTTTAGTATTATTTCAATAATGTTTTAGGGGTAAATTTATATTTTATATTATTACCCTAAAATTAACTTTAATTAAAATAATCTAATAATTTATCTCAAAATTAATATAAATTAAATTAAATATAAATTTAAAATACTATTTATTTGAAAATCAAATAATATATTTTATAAAAGAACAATCATATATATATATATTTAATTTATAGTATTTCAAAATGTAATTATATTTTCATTATTTTATAAAATAAAATAATAGAGTAGTATAATTAACTCCTCTTTTTTTACTTTAAATTTATCTAATATATAAATTTTGAAAGGTCTATAAAAATTTCTTCAAACTTGAGAAAAGTAAACGATAAAAATAATCGTATTTTATATTAAACAGAAAAAATTAAATTTCTCTAAATCATAAATTAAGTAAACACATATAGTTATAATACGGTCGTGATTGTTAAATGGAAATTTACATGATGTTAAATGGTCCATATTCTATGTCGGAAAAATTGGTGCTACCAAAATCTATTAGAAGGTACGAATAATTTTAGAATGTTAAATTATTCATTTGATCTATAAATTGTAAAAAAAAGTTATTTATATTAATTCGCTTTTTAATTTTATCAGCAAAGTTAATATACATTAACCTTTTCATATATTTTAATTAAATTAATAAAAAAAATATAATTTTTAAAAATTAAAAAATAAAAAAAAAAATAAAAGACTAAAATAACTTTTTATAAAATTAAAAGATAAAAAAAAGTCATAATTCTTTTAGAATCCAACCAAATTACGCCATCTAAAACATATGTTATAGATATATTAAAAAGGTTGGTGTATCTCTGACCTTTTATATATATAGACCAAATAAAATAATGATTTTAGAGTTTAATTAGTTAAGCTATTTAACAACAATAACTAACCGAATTAATATCACCAAACAATTTAAATGGAATTAAATAAACATTCATGAGTTTGCGTACGGAATCTCAATAGGTTAGCAATTAGCATAACAAACTACCCCAATCTAAGTACTTTTATATATTAGATTTTATTTTAATAATCTTATTATAATTGTTCATCATATCTGTTCTTTTTATAGAATATTTATAACTACTCATATCCCTCCGCAACTCATGGAAGGATAACGCGCTTCAGCACACTCAAACCCACGTCTTCCTACATTGGCAATAATATACATGCTAATCAAACTAAAACTCAATCGACTATATATTAGATTATTAAATACTTTCATATACACGTATTATATACTAGATTACATAACAAGTAAATAATTTATGAATATCTTTTATTAATTTCGAGACTTTTGCCTCAGCATCAATAGAATATTATGACACGTTGACAATTAACTTTGTCACAGCTCAAGCACGACATATCTAGAGTGATTGCAAGCACTTAATACGGTAAAGAAATTAGCCTCGAATGGTCCAAAGCGGTGAGCAAAAATCGATAAAAGAATCAAGCATTCATCAAACCAAAGAGGACGACAATAAAATCATCCTAAAATTAATTGTAAAACTAAGATTAAATGCATAAGTAAGACTAGAAAACGTGCTACAATAGCAGACAAAAACTTTTAAAACTAAAGATTTATTAAATAATGGAAAAACAAACAAATATATATATAAACTTAAGACAACACAGATCCAAATCAACACGTGAAATAATTTATTATTCTAAAATACTCTCAAAACAGAAACAGATTAAGAAGTTGGCGAAACGCTACTTACTTTTTAAGAAAACTACTTGTGACAGGTAGAGTTTTAGCGAACGACAAACAATGTCATGAGAGGAAAAAAGACGAGCGATAGCCAACCTGAAGGTTGACATCTCCGTTAAGCAAAACAAAAAATAAGAAACAAATGACTTATTAATTTCGAGTTTAATTCGTAAACATTTAGTTTTTAATTATTTTATTTAATTATATTATATGGAATAATAAAAGAAAAGAATATTGTTCTAATAATAATAATTTTTAATAAATTTTCTGATGAAATTAACTGGACGAAGAGATCTATTACAGTATGCATTTCAATCAACACCATTCAAAGGTGTACTTAGCATGGTGCTGTATCCAACTATGTATAGCATCCTAAGGAGGTAGGCATCACTAATGGCATCGATATATATTTGGTACCACTCCAAACACATTGCATATTCCACATGCAAATTTTATTTTCCTCTTAAAAGTGATTATTTATTTACTTTTATTTTTAATTAATAGTAATTTTAGATTTTTAAAATAATTTAAATATTTTTATCTAACTTTTAAGTTACAATCTTTAAGAGTTTATCTAAAGTAAAGAATTATTTAATTATTTACTATATATATATTATAAACCAGCTTTTAAAGGAATCATTAGAGTAAATACTAGCTTTTTTATTTAAATAACCCAAAAAATTTAATCAAGTACCAAAATGACCCACGTTTTTAATTAAACACCAAAATGACCTGAAATCTACAGTAAAAGTTGGTGGAGTCAAATTATATATCATCACCAACTTACCACGTCAACAGGGAGCATAAAAAACTTAATTTTTTGGTGGAGCTGTAACGTCCCCCTATCGAGACCATCGCCGGAGTCGAGCAGGGACATTACAAACTTATCTTAGCACTTAAACAGTTTTCGTAGTAAACTATCCATCTGCATCACGGTCGCTAAAAAAATCATATCTCGAGTTACAAAACTCAAAATCTAATTCCGTAAATTTTCCCTGAAACTAGACTCATATATCTACTTACTAATTTTTTTCTAGAATTTTTGGTCAGGCCAATTAGTACAGTTTATTAGAAAAAGTTTCCCCTGTTTCAGGGTTCGGCTACTCTGACCCTTGTGCACTACGAATCAAATTTCTTCCTGTACAGAAATCCAATGACTATGCAATTTGTTTCAATTAAAAATAGACTCAATAAGGAATCAATACAAATAAAGTTTGAGTCCTAATTCTTAATACACAATTTATGGTGAATTTCTAAAGTCAGAACAGGGAATCCAGAAATTGTTCTAACCCTGTTTCACCAAAACTAAATATCTCATAAAATACAACTATTTTACCTATTTTATTTCTTCCATATAAAAATAGATTCATTAAGCTTCAATTACAAATTTTATTCATTATCTAATTCACTTTATACTATTTTTGGTATATTTTCAAAGTTGGACTACCACTACTGTCCAAATCTGTTTTAGTATAAAATGTTGATAACTAAGTTTATAACATCTTCATTTCTTCTCTCTATAATATTTACCAACACTTCCTCTTATTACTCTTCACTAGCATATCAAAACATACCATACTTAAGGTTTTGGTAACATTTACAAAACATACCAAAATATCACTTAACAAATTAGATACTTTCAAAATGACCAAAAGACATCCTAGGTACAATGCCACTTTCCAAAAAGATAGAAACTTCTCCAATTTGAGTTTGGGGATCGGCTTGTATGCTGAGTTCTTATACTTTCGTACCTAGCCTGCGCACAGAAATAAACCGTACGCTGAGAATACTCTCAGTAGTATTTCTATAAACAATAGTTTAATCAACTTTAAAACATGGTAATTCAAACACATTATTGCTATTATTCAATATCAATCAGTACTTTAATAACATTTACTTTATTTACCCTTATTAACATAACTCGGACACTGACGGATACACGGATCCAACCCACACTCCGGGATAAGCACATAGTGCTTCATCGGAATAAATCTGGAACTTTAACATTATAGTACACAAAGTACTTCATCGGAACAAATCCGAAACTTTAACAGTAGTCGGCACATAGTGTCTCATCGACTCAATGTCGGAATATCCCAATACTTCCAATTCCTATGACATGTCAACTATATCCGACTAGCCCGACACTGTTAATAGGGTATTCAAAATCACATTCATTTCAATATGGTAAAAATACTTACCTCATTCACATTTTCATACAATATAAATATCAAATATAGCAATAACGATTAAGCTCGGTTTATAGAAATACAAACCACTATTTATCGAATTTAATTGATATCTTCGTTCACTTTCTCTTTTCCCTTCTTTGATGACGTATCCGGTGCTACATTTGCTACTAACAATCATACAATTAAAATCCATCAAATATTAATCGTAAAACATTTTTCACTTTCTACCAAACTTTACAAAATTTCAATTTCATCATTTTTTCCATACTAATCTTTTTTTTTTTACTTAAGCTTATATTCTTTTAATCAATCATTAAATTGTAACTCATAAAATTATTATAAAACATAAATTGAGCCTATTCAACTTAGTCCTATTAAACCTAATTGAAATTCCTTTAACTAATCATTCTAACTTCAATTTCTATCATTTAACCCATAAAACCTCAATTTATTCAACTAAATCAATATCTAAAATTCTTATTTTCTTCATTTTAACCTCATACATGTAGAACTTTGAATTAGCATCCATAAACATAAAATCATAAGAAAATGAGCTAAAACCTTACAATCAAACTTTTAGGCCTTAATCCTCAAATTCCTTTTTTTTATTTCTTTCTTTTGTTTCTTCTTTCTTCACGTTTGCTCCTGTTAGTCTTTCCATCTTCTTTTTCTATTTTAATCAATTTTACTTATTATACTATTATTAACCTATAATAAATATAAAAACTAACATGTAATAGCATAACATAAAATATCTTATAGCTATTAGACATATATACCAACTATTACACACGTTATTCAATATTAACACACACAGGACACTTAGGGGTCTAATACTAGATTAATCTCTTTTACTTTTAATCTAAATTAAACTTTATTCCTTATCCAATTTACCCTTTAAACTAAATTCAAGCTACTTCACTTAATTAAACACTAAATAACCATTAACTAATTCATAAATATTTCTATATAAATTTCATGAATTATTTCCACGGAAACAGTATCAGAATAATTTTCCGATACCGGAAACTTCGTTCTAGTTACAATTCTCTCCCCTTAATAAATTTTTGCTCGAATTTACCTGAAAAGAGATGGGGTACTTGCAGATCTCATCTTTCTTCATTTCCACGTAGCTTCTCAACACTGTGACTTCGCCATAGCACTTTTACTAAAGGAATACATTTATTACGTAATTCTTTTACCTCTCATGCTAGAATCTCAACTGGTTCTTCTTCATATGATAAGTCAGGTCAAATCTCTACATTCTCGGTCGTAATAACATGTGAAGGATCCGATCGATATCTTCTTAGCATAGAAATATGAAAACATCGTGCATTTTCTGTAGTTCAGGAGGTAAGGCCAATCGATATGCTACTGGTCCAATTCTCTCAATAACTTCGTAAGGCCCAATAAAACGAGGACTTAATTTTCCTTTTTGACCAAATCTTAGAATTTTCTTCCAAGGTGAAACCTTTAAAAATACTTTATCCCCGACTGAGTATTCAATATCCCGTCATTTCAAATCTGTATACGATTTTTGTCTATCAAAAGTAATTTTCAATCTTTCCCGAATTTTCTTAACTGTACTTTCCGTTTCTTGAACCAATTCAGGTCCAATCATCTTCTTCTCATTCAGTTCTGTCCAACATACGGGTGATCGGCATCTTCGTCCATACAAAGCCTCATACGGTGCCATCTGTATACTTGACTGGAAACTATTATTATACACAAATTCGACTAATGACAAATAATATTCCCAGTTAGACTCAAAATCAATCATACAGGCTAGAAGCATATCTTCTAAAATTTGTATTACCCGTTCAGATTGACCATTAGTCTGTGGATGAAAAGCTGTACTAAAGTGAAATCGAGTACCGAAAGATTCATGTAATTGCTTCCAAAACCTTGACGTAAACCTTGGATCTCTGTCAGAAATTATTGATTTTGGAATACCATGTAATCTAATGATTTCCCGAACATAAACCTCAGCAAGTTTCTTTAACGACCAATCGGTTCTCACAGCTAAGAAATGAGCTGACTTCGTAAGTCGATCAACTATTACCCAAATAGCATTCTTTTTACTTATAGACGTCCGTAATCCTGTCATAAGTCCATCGTTATTCGGTCCCATTTCCATTCGGGAATATTGATGGGTTGAAGTAATCCCGATGGAACTTGATGTTCTTCCTTCACTCGTTGACAAGTCAAACACTTTGCCACATATTCAGTTATATCATTTTTCATTCCCAACCACCAATACAATTCACGCAAATCACGATACATTTTCATACCTCCAGGATGAAATGCAAATGGACTATTATGAGCTTCTCGAAGAATTAACTCTTTCAACTCAGAATTATTCGGAATGCATCGATTCTGAAATCTTAGACAGCCATTTCCATCAATGCTAAAATTTTCCGTTGTACCATTCCGAATCATCTCTCTTTTCTTTAACAACTTATCATCTTCTAACTGTGCTGATCTGATTCGATCAAACATTATTGGCTTTATTCTTAATTCAGTCAAAAGGCTTCCATCTTCAGTGATACTAAGTTGTGCAAACATTGCTCGTAATTCAATCGCAGCTTGCGTCGGCTACTACATTAGCCTTCCCTGGATGATAGTCTATGACACAATCATAGTCTTTTAGAAGCTCTATCCAACGCCTTTGTCTCAGATTCAATTCTTTTTGCGAAAGCAGATACTTCAAACTTTTATGTTCCGTTTAGTACTTTTCACCATAAAGATAGTGCCTCCAAATTTTCAAGGCAAAAATTACAGCTGCTAATTCTAAATCATGAGTTGGATAGTTACGTTCATGTGGTTTCAGTTGCCGTAAAGCATAAGCAATGACTTTCCCGTTCTGCATCAGTACACATCCCAGTCCACTCAATGAAGCATCACTGTACACTACAAAATCCCTTTCTGATTCTGGTAAAGTCAACACCGGTGCCTCTGTTAACATTCGTTTTAATGCTTCAAACTTTTCTGACATTGCTCGTTCCAAACAAATGGAATATTCTTCTGTAGTAGCTTGGTCATTGGTAAGGCTATCTTTGAAAATCCGTTGACGAATCTTCGATAGTAACCAGCCAATCCGAGAAAACTTCGTACCTCTGATACATCCTTAGGAACTTTCCACTGAATAACTGCTTCAATCTTCTTTAGATCCACTCTAATTCCAACCGCTGATACGACATGACCAAGAAACACAACTTCTGATAACCAGAATTCACACTTGCTCAATTTTCCGTACAATTGCTTTTCTCGTAGTATTTGCAAAACAATCTGGAGATATTGCTCATGATCTTTTTCTGACTTGGAATACACCAAAATATCGTCGATAAAAAACTACTACGAACTGATCCAAGTATGGCTGAAAAATTCGATTCATAAGATCCATAAAAGCAGCATGGGCATTTGTCAGTCCAAATGGCATCACTAAAAATTTATAATGCCCATACCTCGTACGGAATGCCGTATTCAATATGTCGCACTCTTTTACTTTCAACTGATAGTATCCCGACCTCAGATCAATATTTGAAAATACGGAATCTCCTTTCAGTTGATCAAACAAATCATCTATTCGGGGAAGTGAATACTTGTTCTTGACAGTCACTTTGTTGAGTTGTCGATAATCAATGCACAA
>NC_053447.1:4880386-4942659 GCF_007990345.1 Gossypium hirsutum | reverse complement strand
TGTGAAAATAGTGGGTATATTTACTCTAATTAACAATTAGACAATATCGCCCAGTGTAGTATATTTACTCTAATTAACAATTAGACAATATCGCCCAGTGTAGTATATTTACTCTAATTAACAATTAGACAATATCATCCAATGTAGTTTTGATAAGGATTGAGTTCAAGTCCCGCTGTGAATTATATCAGTTGAACATATATTTATATTGATACTTAGCAATTTGTATTCTATTTTGTACTTGTAACTATATCAAGAAAAAAAAAACAATTGAATTCCGTGTGTTGACCTGATGACTAGGGTGTTCATCGCCTTAAGTGTGGTTTAGATTCGAATTGCACTAATCGCGTTTCTGGGTTTTATCCTCCTCTTCTAATTCACCCAAAAAAAAATATAGATAAGTACTAAATATTCTCTCTGTACTGATCGAGTGAATTAATTAGATGAATTGAATCACCACCAATCGGTCAACCTCTAAAAACACACTCTAGAAACCCAGGACAAGATAATCTCTCTCCAAAAACATGTTTACAAATAAGTTCCAACTTCAATAAATTCAACTATAAACAAACGTTTACAACTTAAAATTTCTAACATTATATCCAAATCATAATTTGGGAAAGAACATATGATGACAATGATATCACCACTTACATTACTTGTGCTACAGACACTCTCACACAGTGGACAGTACTGAAGTTAATAAAACTCCTTTATTTTAAACGGCCACATAAGTACATTGATTATAACAGTTATTTCCGAAATGTAAATAAGCTTTTCTAAACAAAGTAACCTTAGAAGAGAGTGAACCACTTCGACCATGAGATTGCAATGCCATTTCCACGGAGTTTAATAGCACATCGCATTAGTGGGATGGCTCAATCCAAAGCTTTGCTGCTTCTGGCATGGCACATTCCTCCTGGTAAAGATGATAGCATCAATATAAAGCATCAACAAAAGAACTAAGAAAGTTGCAACCATGAAAAATATTTACGAGGACATAAGAAAATAGCTTCAAGTTTTTATAAGTTAAATGTTACGTCCAGATAAAAGAGCTAGATAATATACAAGCAAAGTTCGATACACACACATAAAGATTCTATAAACAGCTCTGCTTAACAGTTTCATGCTTTAGTGATAGAAAATGAAAAGTTTGTTTCCTGATTTATTTATCAGATCCTGATTCCATAAGAATAAGCAAGGAGATTAAGTAGCAGTAAACACCTATAGTATTCCAACTCTTCATTTTTATTGAGGGATCTATGTAGACACTCGTGCTTCACACGTACTTCCTCTGAATATATGAAAAATTGAGCATACTCATGTAGGACACATACCTATTTCTCGAGTCAGTAACAAGGTAAACACTAATCCATGAGACCTCTACCACCTTCTCCATGGAAGTTAGACAATGATTGAGAAAAAGAGAGGTAAAATATCAAACCTGCAATTGTAAAATAGCCTAAGGCCCTTAAGCTATGTTGCTCCGACACTTAATTTTCTTTAACTACCACATGTATGTCAATCGTATGCCAATAATACATCGTACAGAATCAGCTAAAAATGACCAATGTAAGAGACAATTTTTTATATGATAGCATCATCATCAATAATTGAAGGAGGTTCTTGATGTCCCAATTTGTGTCTAACATGGGAGTCTGTTAAGGCTTAACAGCTAAGTGAAGATCATTGTTTTTCACATAAAGATGAAAATTCAAGATGTTAACAATAGAGTATGAAATTAGAAGGATTCAAAGCAAAAAACTTTACCAGCCAAGCGTTTCCATTGAGTTTCACAAAGCAACTGCCAAGCAATGAACAATGGAAGCTTCTCTGGGAACCAAAAGAACAACATCAGACCACTCAATGTTCCCCCATAACTCCCCAGCTTCATTTGTCTTCACCTCAATCTCAGCGCATCGAATTTCCGTTTCTTTCCCACCTTCATTCTTTGATTCCCAGACCACCATCAACTTCCCTCCCAAATTCGCCATCGTAGCACCGCATAGAAACCTCGGCAACCCTTTTTCCAACCCTTTCAATTCCTTCCAAGTCCCTTCCTTCACATCATACCCCCTTATATTCCCCAAATAATCATAGCAAAACAAAACCCCATCGATCACGCAAGCTCTCCCTCGCCACCCATTATCCAAATCACTGTCCACCGTTTCCCAATTCCCGCTTTTCACTTCGTAGCAAACCCCGTTTCTATCAGCCATAGCGTAAACTTTTCCATCAATAACAGCGCTCGCATGCATCAATTTGTCCCGGATTTGGATCGGACTTGGAACGGAGTTCCATTTCCCCGTTTTGGGGTCATAAACTTCAGCCCAGTTCTTCGATCTAGCCCAATTATCAACCACGCAACCGCCGATGACGTAAATTTTATCGTCAAAGGCTCCGGCAGCGGCGAACTCGCGGGAAACATGCATGTTCGGAGCTGGTTCCCATTTGTGGGTCCGGCAGTCAAGGGACCACACTTGTGGAGAAGGGATGTCTTTAATGGAGCCGCCGAGGACGTAGATTTTGTGGTTGATGGCGGCGAAGGCGGAGCCGACTAAGGAAGGGGAAGGGATAAGAGGGAGGGGGATGAGCGAGTATTTGGGATTTAATGGGTTATTGGGGTTTTGGTAGAGTGTGTAGAAGCGCATGAAGTGGCTGGTGTGGAGGCGGAGCGAGATGTAGAGGAAGTGCTCGGCGCAGCTGAGGAGGGAACGGGCGGCGTAAAGGAGAGGCGAAGAGATAAGGGATTTCATTGATTTTGAGACTAATGAAAGGGTTGGGTGGTGGCGTCTTGGGACTCGGGCTATGATGTTTAAAGCCAAGTCGTCTGGAAGAGATGGTATTAGCCGTGGTGGCTGTGTTGGTTCCGGTGGAGTTGATGGTTTGACGGCGGCGGTGTTGGTGGAGGTGGACATGGTTGATGGATGGGTAGTTGGGGAATTAGTTGGGAGAGGAAGAGTTAGTTAGACAGCGGTGAGTCATTTTAACTGTCACTTATAGATTGGGCCTCGGCCTTTTTTATGTATACTCTGCTCACTTCATGAACCATTATTTTAGTTTTTACGTTATAAATAAGGCTTAGTATGTCTTTTTTTTCTTTTTTTTTTGGTGAAAAAGGCTTAGTATGTCTTTTTACACTTTTTAATATAGCAATTATGATATATTTAGTAGGTAGGGTTAAATTTTTAGTATTAATTGTGAATTTGTTTAAATATGATGGTAATAATTTTTTTGAGTTTTATGATTGATTTAATAAAAATTAATTATTAACATTATTAGTTAATTATGAACTTTAATCAAATCAACTCTAAAATAAATTTTTACAAGTGCAGGTATATGATAAAAAAAATATAACATGTTAGAAAAATATGTCAAATTCGGACGCCAAATAATAGTCTATCAATAATTTGTGTTATAAGATTCTAATTGCTTTTTTATTTATTAATATATTGTTTGGTATTATATTTTAGAAAAAAAAATATTAATATATAATCATATTGTACTTAAAATTATTTTTTATTACAAAAACATTTAATAGAAAAATAAAATTTTAATGGATTTTGCTTTTTAGTCAAAATTAAGGTATTCACTGTCAATAGCATTGATTAATTCTCTCAACATAAATAATCTCTAAAAAAATAAACAACTGGTCATAAAATATGCTCTATTCTCATAAATACAAACTAAACGCTCAACTTCATAATTAATAAATGAGATAACCACTACATCACAACTCATAAATTTTAATGCATTTTTTAATTAAATTTACTTGAAATATTTTAGCTTTGAAGTTTATAAACTGGATATTAGTATGAAATAATTGTTGTATGCTCTAAAAAAAATGGTCATATGCATAATTCATGATTAATTTATTTGATCTATATTTAAATAAAAAAATTAATTTTGTACTTATAAATAGCAAGTTTGATCAAGTTAACCCGAATTAGTAAAACACCAAACCCAAAAACCAAGACACTTTTGAGTGAATTGGATATATTGGATTTCAGGAGTAGATTGGGTGAACGAAAGATCCCCTGCCCCAGCCATCCCATATGCTAATGGTGCAGTTTTCCTTGCCCAAAGGTTTGGGAGCTTATCCTCCAAAGAGATTTAATACAGAAACAAGCATTGGGCTAGTTTTTTTTTTCCCTTTGATTTTGCTCAAAGAATTGAATCGCCATATAAATGTTACTCTACTATTAGTTACATAAAGTGGGAATAAAAGAGAGCTGAGAAGGATAAGGTTAAATCTGAAAAGGGATGCTTAATGCTGTTGGAAAGGGGATTTTAGCACCTTAAAGCTTGAAGGAATCCTTCAAAAAATTTTAAAAGGCCACAAGGTCTAGGATTTAGAGTTTTTCATCTGAAATTACCCGAGTTTGATGGAGGCATCAGTGCCATGATCACTAAACGTCCGGGAAAAAGCAGACTAATGCTAGGTAAGCCGAAGCAGGCTTTAGAGAGTAACCCTCAACTGGAACCAGATCCTGGACAAAAAGCTCCATTAGAGAATCTCATGAGCCTTCCCATAGTACCTGTTTATAAATGGAGCCTGCAAGGCAGAACCACCCAAAATAATAAATAAATGAAAAGTATAATTCAGAAAAATAACCAATCATACCATTATTCTAATTTTCTAAATGATTACTAATAGGGAAAGTGTCTAAAGATAAATTATTCTGCTTTTTCATTGATGACATTTAAATCATGAAATTTACCAATTTAACTTAAAATCCATGTATTTGGACAATGCTTGGAAGATTGCATCTCAAGAAATGACATGAGAGTAATGAAATGCTTTAATTCATCATGCAACAAGCTCTGGTAATTATAAAAGAAACCTTCAAAAAAGGGGAAAAAAAGACTATAAAGAAAACCTGCTTATAACTATTACAAATGTATGAAAAACAATTAGTGCTGATGAGACATGATGTTAAAACTATGTGTAAGGCAGTATTTCATAGAACCTTACTTTAACATTTGATACATCAGGAGTATCCGGAGTTTGAACTGGGTAGAACTTGTAAAATCTCATGTTCTCGAATGCTGCTTTAGTTTCCTGGCTCATTTCTTCGAGTGCTTTTTTGCGAGCTTCTCTTGCCTATAACAATGGAATTGGGCAAATTAGTTAGCCTACATCCAAATTCATCGTCCCTAACCAAAATATATTTTCACAAGTCAAGAAGCAATGTTGCCAACAATTACCTGCCGATTAGCTTTCTTCGCCTCTCGAACTTTCTCCTTGACAAACTCCTACAAGATCAAAAGCTTGTCGGGCTGAACTAGTAGTTGGAAATACATAATACCTGCAATTTATTGGCTGATCTTCAAATGAAACTCACCTTAAAAGCATTTTTTTGATCTTTATCTAATTCATCTTCCTCGATCAGCTTATCAGTAAACTCCTGCAAATTGGTAGAAATGACAAGAACAAATGAACAGCCAAAGCTAAAATGATTGATCGAGTTTTAATAAATAAATAACCAAATATTGAAATAATACCAAGCTACCAGTTCACATTATTCAAATATCACAAAAAAATCATGCTAATTGGACAATAACATGATGATGAAAGAGTTAAGTCTTACTTCAAGCTCATCCAACTCCCAATCAAATTCACAAAAAACCTGCAAGACCGTAACGGATGTATCAATTTACGAAATATTTGGCAGATTATCCCAATAAAAATGGATACACGCAGTATAGTCAAGCACTGCCTGGACAATAAGGCACAACACAATCTAGCAAAAGCACCTCAAACCTCTCCAATCAAAATAATTCTTTAAGATGCAAGGACACATCAAACAAGCCGACTTTTCTTTTAATGAGATATTTTCATTTGAAGGACAGTTTACAGTTCAAAAATAAGAACTAGATTATGTCCATAAACTAACGATGCTTAGTTCTTGATCTCTTGTCAACTTTTTTAAACATCTACTATATAGCTCAAGTTTGCAAGTATAAGGATGCATTGTTACATTTCAGAAACCCACCCTCTGCAATGTTTGAACTTCAAGCCTCCAAGTTTTGACTGTTAGGAGTATCATAGATATATACATAAATACATATGCATGTGTCCATGGCTTGTTTTTTAACTCTTTGCTTCATTCATGCAAACACCTTTTTTCAGCCATGAGCCTTAAAACAGTGACTCAAACAAACCCTGAATGCAACAGTTCAATTACCAAAGCATGATAAGCTCAACCTCTAAAACCAACTCAATCCACCCAATAATGTCAAGAAAGTCTACTGTCGATCATAGCTAGTTTTCTCAGAAAATATGAAAACCTTACCGGCTTTGGTTCTGCTGGAAAAATTATCTGAACCTCAGTGCTTTGTTCAAGTTCGTCTTCCTTCAAAGGCTGATAGAAATCTGTCGATAGAGGCATTCCAAACAACAGAGCAATAAATAAGGGTTCTTTTTCTTCGAATTTTCCTCTTTGACAAGTCATCGGGATAAGCAGCAGATAAGCGAAGTTATATATAATCCACAATTTAACATTCGGAGATATTTAGAGAACTCACAAGGCAAACAATACTCATATTTCTTGAGTCGGTCTATTTTCATTTGTTTCAAAGCAACCCTGCAGAAGGAATTTCAAATACAAAAAGTTAACCCAATATACACGCATGCATTGAAAACACACAAACACGGTTTAACACACCCACATTCAGGGGGAAATATGATAGAGAAAGACATTTGAAGTTAGTAAGTTTGCCCTGAAATAACTGTTTACTGTCCATGCAAGACAGAAATTAATGTTTGTTCAAAGTACATTATCAAATGGGCAACATTGCTCATGCACGAACATTACATAGTGTTCTACAGACATGGACATTTGAATAGGAAATCATAAGGTCCAAATATTATCAATGCAAATTGATAGGAAAGTGCTCAAGCCTTTGTGGATGACCACAAGGTTCAGTGATATTGTTATTTTCAATAAGCAGGACAGAAGTCTCTCAGTCTCAGCACTTCGTTTGGTGTACTGTTCAAGCATGGACACAACAACAAAGCTTATCAGAGTGCACTGACAACTCAAAGGAAACAAACCGGATTCCAGCACTTAAACCCTCCGGAGCACGTACACAACATACAAGTCTACCTTTAATATGGCAAAATTCTTTTAGAGAGGACCAAAAGCAGCAATGTGACCCAAGTTGACAATTTCAAACAAATAAAATTAAAGAGGATTGTAAGTGGTAGGCTGCATAATTATACCTTCTTTGCGTGCAACTTAAGATGAATATTTGAAATATCAGTCTATCTACTTGGCTGTCTCTGTAGAGGAATAAAAACATGCAAGCAAGTGAAAAATTGATTCAAAATCAAATTAAAGCAGTAGGCAATCATAATTTTGTTGTCCATTACGAGTAGAAAAGTGACAAGCTTTACCTAAAAATTAACAGTTTTTTTTTCTCATTTACAATGTAAAGCTTTTGTATGTAACTCTCATTCATAGGAATATCAGTTTGTGGCATTAGTGTTTTTGGATTTAGCAAAAAAAGATTTCAAATCAAAATTAATAAAAACGAAAATAGATAATATTTCATTTATCAACTTGGCCAACTATATGGATTAACAAAATTAAATAATTCCCCTAAACAACTTTAAATCTGATCAGAAGAAAATGATCAAAACTAGGAACCTTTTCTCAAGTGGAATATATGGAACCCAATCCATTTTCATTTGTTTCATTGAAACAATCTCTTCAGCTTCTCTCTGCACCGAGTTAATACCAATCTTATCTGAAGGTGGGAAAGGAGACACAACCTGGAAAGAAGAACCAAAAGTCCAAAATTAGTTGATAAGAAAATACAACTAGATCATGTAGTTGCAGTGACCACTAAACAAAAAAACAAAGATGCAAAGTTATAAATCATAAAAGAAACAAAACTGAAGTGAGAAGATTTTAACTCTCCAACATTCAAGACTGTTCCTAATTTTGTCCATATTAAAAGTGACAGCACACTAACTCTTTCTATCAAAAGAAAAATACAAGACATTCAGATGGAAGCCCCAAGTTCAGAGATTCTAAGCTGACAACCGCAACTCAAATGTTAAAATGAGCTCAGCAATGGAATATATAACTTCGAAACCACACAGAGGTACGGCTGAATAAGATTTTATTACAACTCCTCCCACTCATCACAAGTTGAAGAAGAAAGAAACATGCTTTGAATCAGTTTAGCATGACAAGCATTAAAATCACTTCACAACAATGTTAGAACTTACAGCCACAACCACAGGTATACAGATGACTTTGTTTTCTCCCTTGTAAGGAACCAGTTGAGCTACACAAATAAAAAATAACTAAAATTAACACAGAGTAAAAAGGGACAGATCAGAGTAAATTGAAACTACATGATGCAAGAAAGAAACTTACGGGAACGTGGCTCAAATCAAGAACTAACACACAAGGTCTCTTTCTTACCTTTTAACATGATAATAAATAATTAACAATAAAAGAGGTATTGCAGATGATGGCATAAAACCCCATTTTCTCCCTCACGAACCGCAATTTGTCTATATTAATGTGCAAAAAGAAAAAAAGGGCCAGGGCTGTGAGCTACTTACGCTCCGTACAACCAAAGAGATAAACTTTCTTCCCGTATAGCTTTCCTCCGTCTTCAAATGCATCCTGACCAGAAAAATGAACAGTAAAAAAGTATAGTCAGCTCTAAACCAAATTTCGGATATACTTGGGAGAAAACAAAAGCAGCAAACTAGCAACTAAAAATGAGAAAAGACCAAGCCAAAAAAACTCCTGCAACTCACTTCTAGATTCGAAAAGTTCCAGTTGAATTGGTAAACTGAGTCCAATTGATCCCACTTTCACACAACAAAAGAAAAAAGAAATGTAACCAATAGAACTCAAATTCATTAAAAAGACAAACAAAAAATTATATTCAACGCACGAAATTCAAAATTCCAACCTCAGTTCCAACAGGAAATGCAGCTTTCCATAGGTCTTCCTGCAGAAAATAAATTGATAGTTTTCATCAAAATTTAATTTTTTTTTTAAAAAACAAAAATAAACCAAGACATCACTTCCACCCCCACCCCCCCCCAAAAAAAAAAAGAAATTTAACTATCTCAATAAATAGAATTTAAGCTCCTTATTTGCATCCATTAAGCATTAATCTTCACATAAGAATGCGGAAAGCTCATATACTAAAATTTAAACTTCACCGCGGCGTTCTCCACAGTTAAAATCTCAAATATTAAGTTCAAAAAATAGCGCATAACCTAAATCTTTTAACCTTGTAACTATCCAGATATTCAGTAAACACGAAACTCATGATATGCATATAAAGAAAATTAAAACCCAAAACAACAAACTTAAAACACGGAAGAAAATAAAATGAAACGGAGAAATTATAGTACCAAGTTACGCTTATCTTCGAAGAACTCAGGCTGGGACTGAGGCTTGGAGGTCTTAGCACGCTTAGCTTTGGGAAGAGGTTTAAGGTTTTCCTTTTGACTCTCTTGTGAAGCTTTTACTTCATTTTCTTCTTGTTTCTGAGAAGCTGCTTTTCTCTTAGCTCCCTTCTTCATTTTGAATTTTTATTATTAAAGATGAAAAAGAAAACAAAGGCAAAGCAGGTGAGTCAATGAGAGAGAGCGAGTGTTATTTAGGGAGATTGGCGATGGATCCGTATTCAAATTCTATAGCGGCAACTGAACGATACTTTTTTCTTTTTCTGAAAGATGCAAGTAAACGATAGACAAAACTCAACTATTGTGGCGCTTTTCTGTTTTTGAAATTTTGGTGGCCGGCTCAACCGGCTGTTCCGAAAAAATTATATTTCAATTTGAATTTAATTAATTAGTTTTCACGTGACTTTATATTACAGTTGGATTTAAAAAATCTTTTTCGTCATGACTTTTTTTTTAGCAATTGCTCTGACTTGATATGTAAAATTTTTTAAAAAATAATAAATCTGATATTTAACATTTAATTTACATTTTTCTTCAATGAAATTTGAACTTGATATGTAATTTAAAGACATTAAACAAGACAAGTAGATTTTGATTTTTTCCTATGCTATAGTGATTAAGTAATATCAATGTTGAAACCCATCACCCGCGGATCCGTGGCGCAATGGTAGCGCGTCTGACTCCAGATCAGAAGGTTGCGTGTTCGATTCACGTCGGGTTCAATTTCCCGATCAAAGCGGTTCCTTTTTAAGTTTTTTAAACTTTTGCTGATACTATCGATATTCATAAAAATGCCCCTAAAATTTCCCCCTTTTTTAAAATAAGTCCCTATCTCCTTCAAACAGAAAACCCTCCACCTTCTCTTCCCCATTCACCTAAAAATCCCTACAATTTTACACGCCTACCCGGAGCCAAGCACCTCATCTTTCAACTCGACATCAGTTTGTGCAATTTGTTTCATTTAACTTAAATGTAAGAATCTTTAGCAGTTTTTTTTCCTTCGAAGAATCTTTTGCAGATTTAAAATATTAATGTAATTTCAGACAAAAATATTTGTGGTTTTCAGATTCTTTATTTTTCTATTTTTCTTGAATCACTCTGGTATTTTTATACACATACTCGGATATTGTAATTAAGATACAATGGAAAAACTTTTCAAAAAAATAAACTATACATAGTACCTGCATCAAAGCTATTGACATGACAATTAATACGGCAGAGTAACTAAATTAAACTTGGTTATTCAGTAAAAGAACAAGTTTAATAATTATATTTGATTTAAAACTTGATTATTGATATTCGAATTCAAGTTTGAATTAGAAAACATATATATTCAATACTAACCAGAAAAAATAAAATTATTTATATTAAATATTAAAAGCTTGATTAAGCTAATGAGTTTCCTCGAGTTAAGCATCAATATACTAGAATTTGAGTCAAACAACTGAGTCAAATTCGAGAAGTAACAACACATCCTAATTATAATTCAGAAGCAGGGTCATCTTCAAGATATCACAGTGTATTACAATAATAACCAGTCGTAGGATGATTCCAGGGCATACAGAAATTTCTGGCCATTGTGGCATCGATTTAAAGTCAATCACCCCTCCTCAGACTCTGCAAGCAGAATTTTCAGAAATGAGAAGTATGTGCAATTCAAGAACATCTTGCACATAAATGAAAACGCATCGACCGTTATGTTCAAATAAGCAAAACAAAATTGATTTGATTGTAGAACCATCCACGTGAGAAGCCAGGGTCAGACTGGCCTGCCAGCTTGATTCGTGCCGAGCTAGGCCAGCTCAAATTTGTAACACCTTGTCCAAGGCCAGCCATGTAAAGATAGTCCAGTCCTTGGATAGGTTTAGTTGAGAGGTTTCAAATCAGTTCTATTTAATCAGCAGAAAACAAAATCAAGTTCCTGCAGAATATTGAATTTTATTTATTTGAAATGAGATAACCCCTCAAACTTAGAGCAGGTGCCAGAATTTTAAATCCTGGTCCTGCAGGATCAAACCCCACAAGGGGGACATGAGGCACTGGGCCAAAACCTGCATTGACCTTGAAAATTAGAAAGAAAATGGGAAAACATGACTAAAATGATACCATGTATGGCTTCCATATTTTCCTCTTTGTAGACACCAAGGGGTGATCCATGGACTGAAAGAAGAATCTCCCCAGGCTTAGGCAACCTCTTTGTTTTGGGTGTCATTCCAATTGATAACCTTTGGCTGGTCACCTGAAATAATAGCAATATAAGATAAATCATTCAATTGAAGGTTTTTGTGGACAAAAAGATTATGCTATTCATTCTCAGGTGTGATTGCTGGATACAAATGTTTTTGACACAGATACTTTCAAATTTTTTGGAGTTAGTTTTCCAAACAATTTGAGGATCATATTTTTATACAAATGTCTAGATATGTGGTAACATTTTAGTTTTGTTAATACAATAGTAAAATTGCACTTTGACACCCAAAAATTTATAATCAACTCCGACACCCCTAATATAAATTTCTGGTTTCACCCTATTGATCATTGACTGAATTTTGCAATGATATTATCTAATGATTGAACATTTCATAAGAAGAAGCTTTTGCCTTCCCCCATTTTCTTTTCAGTCCAATGACTAAGTTATATAAACAAGGGGGCCACTTCGTCCTCAATAGTTGGAACAAGCACAAAAGGACTTAAACAGCAAAACTAGCATATACAACTAGGAACAAGCTTTCACAGTTTAAATTTTCCCTACCAATTACAAATGGTCTTCTTCATCATAATGAACCATTTTCCTTTTTCCAGCTATCATTTTGATATTAAGTAAAACTTAAAATCATCATAAGAAACTTCAGCCCTTCCGAATCGTGCAAAATGTTAACAACAATCATTTCAGGGAAGCTTCAACAGTTCAAAAATGGAGAAAAGTGATGAAAACCAAGTTATCATTACCGATGCAATCTCCCCCCCCCCCCCGGGCCGCCCCAACACACAGAAATAAAATGATAAATTGGAATCCTGGTTTACAAACAAAAGAGGTTGAAATATTATGGAAAAAGAAAGTACAAACCCCAGGAGTTTGAAGACCATCATGCATTCCAAACATCTGACTCTCAGATGTTCCCTCCAAAACCTGCAAAACAGAAACTTTTAAGTTGAAACTTTATAACGAACTCTTTGGTCTATAACATAACATCAATGAATAGATGACAGGTCAAACATGCTTTAATGTACTGATTGCCTACATCTTGCAACAATACACAAAAAAGGGTATGTGTTAAACCCCAAAGAAACCCAATTTTTGTTTGTCTATAATTAGATCATGATCAGTACGAGGATTGAAATTTGTGTCTCGGAAAAAAAGAGATGCAAAATGACATAGAAAATAATAATACGCAAGAATAAAGGCAGCCTCCATTCTTCAAGTTAATAACACATGCAGCAACATCCAATCACCCCTTAAATGTTGTATAGCTACTCAGTCTTTAAAGAACAAACTAATCTATTTTCTACTATTTTCTGAGTTTTTGATGTAGGGTAAAGAGAACATACAAGGTCCTTGATTTGTTGACTGTCAACCCGTAGAAGGCTCTTTCTGGCTGCCATCAATAAAGCAACTCATTTCAGACAAAATCAATATGAAATATCAAAATTGATGTTAGCACCATAAATTGCGTAAGTTTTAAAGCTACCTGCTTCAGTTGACAACTCAAAGCCACTGAATGATGGAATGGAAGGGCGGTTTGCATAAACTAAGGACATACGATGTAAAAGAGAAGCGTGTACATCTCTTCCATCAGCACCGTGAATGGAGATGTTGCCATCCTCGTGTTTCCATTGCACTTCGAACTGTCCATTTTCTGCATTTCTTACTATTGATAGATTTGGGAGATTTTCATTAAAAAATTGCAATGCAGGTGTTTGAAGCTGCTCTTCGCTGCAGTATGAGCGTAATAATCGCAAAGCAGTCAGCATATGTTCAATCTCTACATCACGAACAGCCCTAATTGCAGCACATTGCCGCTCAACTGTTACAGAAAAGCAAAACAATTGAATGACATAAACATGTGAGCAATTTCAAAGCAGTTTCCATAGTTTATTCGCTTAAAACTTATATCCCCAAAAGGTGCTCTAAAACAAAATCAATGATAAAATGCACAAATACCCAACCTATAATACCAATTCAAAACAGTTTCCACGGTTTAATTACATATTTATATCCCCGAAAGGTGGTCTACAACAAAATGAATGGCAAAATGCACAAATACCCAAAATATAATATAAATTCAAACATATTTCTGCAATATAAAAACGTGATTCAAGAGCAAATTATACCTTCCTGATCGATTAATCCGGATATATTCTCCTCATTTTGGTTCTCCTTTTTGTCATTTCTTTCTACTTTGCATTCAGCTGATGCTGGAACTTCTTTAACAGTTTTTTTGGCTCTACGTTTCGCCATTTGCACGGATTTTTCTTGGGTTTATCGCCCTAAAGTAGATTAAGCACATAAACATTCAAGATTTGAAATTTTGAAGAGAAAAAAACCCGGTTCGGCACCGAGATTTCTTCATCCACGGAAAGCGCCGCTACAATTGAACTAAAAATGAAATTAACAACAAATCCTCGACTCATCTAGGAATCACTAAAGAAATAATAAATAAAAGGAAAAAAAAAGCAGACCTGAAATTACTGTTTTAGAGAAGAATTTCGTCGGAGATGTGGAAGTGGGTCGAGTAGTCAATTTTTTTCAGAAGAAGAGAAAGTCCCGCCTTCTTCTTTTGAATTTCCTGTAATTTCGAAGGATTTTTAAATATAAACTCTTTTTTGAGGGAAATTTTAAATGGGTAAAATAATACTAGTCACCTAGTTTTTGTTTTTTTTTCATCAAACTATTAAAAATTACAAAATAATTATTTAATTATTTAATATTATCTTTTTCGGTCACTAGTCTCTAATGATGGCAAGTTTTTAAATTTGCATAATAGCATTTTAACTTTCAATATTTATAAAATATGTCAATTTAATCTTGATTCTTAAAAAGTTTAATCCTCAACATTTACACATTGTATAATTTAGTTTTTTTTTGTACTTCTTCTTTTCTTTAGGGGGATTTTATCAGGGGTGAAGCCAAAAATTTTTTAGGGTGGGATAGCCTATATTTTTGTCATTTTTAAATGATAAATCAAAATTTTATCATTTGAATGCTACAATGTAATTTTATCATTATTAACTTAAAAAATTTATAATTTATAAAGGGGCCTAAATAAAAAAAATTTCATTTTAGGGAGGCCGAGCCTGCCAACCCTTGACTCCACCACCAAATTTTATTCTCTTTGTTCTAAAAGCCATAGGGTTCCCTAAGTAATTTGTCAAGTGAATTGTTACTTGTATCACTACTTTTAAGTTTTCCATGTCCCTTAACGTAAGACTTACTAATTTTTTTAGAGAGGAATAAGGCAGGGTGATCTTTCTCCTTACCTTTTTTTATTGTTGCAATGAATGTATTATGGAGTTTTCAAATATCACCCTAAATGCTTTAGAGATAAGTTTTCTCATGCAGACGATCTTCTCATATTTGCAAAGAAATTTGTTGATTCTATGGTGGATATTTAGTGTATACTAAACTTAGTTATAGGCCAGGCCACCTGTCTAGGCCTGAAAGCACACTTAAAAAGTGAGAGGGTTTGGACAAAATATAAGATCTGGAAAATAGGCTTGAGTAAAATTCAAGGTCCATTTTCTATATGAATTGGGTATTGGGCAATATTTTTTGCCTGGTCCACCCAAATATATTATGTTATAAAAAAAATATATTAATATTATATGTTGAATAATAATTATAAATTTATATTAAATCACTAACCTAATAACAATTAAACTCATTACCCAAAAAAAAAGCTTATCCAACTAAATAACCCAACCCAATATATAAAATTTTTAAAATAATATTTAATACAGTAAAATGTTTATTATATTTATTTGTATTTTTTAATATAAATATTTTTAATGTATTTTTAATTTGTTAAAAGCTTCTATTTTAGCATTTTAATGTATTTTTTAATATAAATATTTGTATTTTTTAGCATTTAATTTGTTAAAAACTAATCTAAATAATCAAATATGGGTGGGCTAGGTCGGGCCCAATATCACTTTTTTAAATTGGATTGGGTTTGGATAAAAAATAAACTCATTTTTTGGGCCGAACTGAATCTGAACTTAAAAAAATGATCTAAATACCTTGGATGAGCACAATTTGACCCTTGAACACCTAGACCACCGAAGGAGTTGGTTTTCTAATTTGTAGGTTAATGCTTTAAAAAGTGAGCTATTTATTGCTAGTGTTTCTGAAGAGGAGGTGGAACTTATGAGAAGCATTATTGGTTTCAAGATTGGTCAACTTCCTGTTAGATATTTGGGTGTGCCCCTTGTATCTAGGAAACTAACGTTTTCAAACTATAGAGCTTTGATTTATAAGATATTGGTTAAGGTCACTAGCTGGTCTGCAAGGCATCTGAGTTATGCTGGAAGGCTTCAAATTATAAAGTTGTTGTATTCAGTATGTAGTCTTATTGGTGCAGACAGTTTATTCTTTCAAAAGCTATTTCTCAAATTTGTGCTTGGTTGATGGGTGTCGAATCCACCAATATAAACATACGCCTTAGTTTGCAAATTATGCAATATAGGGAGTAGGGTCGATCTCTCAGAGACTGGTTTACTGTAAATTGTTGCTCGCTTGACCAGATTTATGTCGGGACAGCTGTCGTGCCCAAGACGTTCGGGGGGATAAAAATTTGAAAACCTGAAATTAATAGAAAAATAACGTCAAAAGTAAAAGTTGAAAACAGAATAATAAAAACCGTGAAATAAATATTAAGAAAAATTAATTAGAATGAGCTCAGCTTTAGGCGCGAATTTTCCTCGTCTTTGAACCGATCCTCGAAATTGGATGAACTCCTCTTTTCCAATAAGTTAGTCATAGCTACCAAGGACGCCTCGGACACCAACCCTTCCTTGTGTAAATTAGTTATGGAACGTCCAATAACTAATTCTTACCGATCGAACAACCACGAAACGTTCGTGATTTAGAACTCTGGCAGCTTTGCTTTCTAGAAGAGCCTAGCTCGAACCAATGCCCTCAACCGCGTGGGACATTTAAATCCGGTTACTACTTCCCTTGACGGAACTAAATAGCAATCTCCACTTGGCACGCCAATGTGTTCACAGAAAACCGATTAGAAACGTTCCTTTCGGAATTCCAACTGTACGTCTAACCACACTAAATCAAACGACGTCTTTTTTGACTTAGTGTTAATTTGACTTTATGAGTTGACAAAATCATACTCTTAATCCGGAGAAGTAATAAGTACTGGAATTTTAGGAGTTAAATGGCTCGAGTTCGTAACTCACGGGTTTTGACGAGGCTAATTTCGACCTAAAGCTGAAAATGGGTTTAGTTGGCTAAGGTTTGGGGCATGTTGGTATTTGATAAATTAAATAAGGTAAAAATGATGAAAAGATGGGTGATGTGATTAAGTATGGGGGTGGAAAAAAATATTAAAGTGGAGTGGTTGAAAAAGGAGTTGTAAATGGTAAGTAGTAACAATCTAGAAGTTTTAGGAATTGAAAGTTAAAGAAACTAAAGACAATAAATAAATTTGTGAGAAGTTGAAAATAAAGGTGAAATGGATGGTAGGCTACTGGAACTAATAAATTGAAGGAAAACAAACTAAAGAAACAACAAAGGCTACGTGAGAAATGAGAGAATTGATAGATAAAAGCTTAATATTTTTGATTGATGAATAAATGAACAATACAAGCTCTATTTATACTAGTGGATTTACTAAATTAGGAGCCAACTAGTCATAGGAAATTAAAGAAAAAATATCCCATAATAAAATAAATCCCAAAATAATCCCCCCCACTAAGTCAACAAAAATTTCAGCTAATTAATATTGGAAAATTTCTACTTTGGCCCTCCTTCTTTACTTCTTTCTTTAATTTGGCCCAATTGTTTCCTTTTTCTTCTATTTAGCCCCAAATTACATTCCTGCACAAAATTCAATAAATATGGCAAAATTAGTGGTGCATTCTCATAAATTAACCAATTTAGTTACATAAAATATGTAACTTTAGCATTTAATCATTGGTTCTTTTGGAAAGGTCAAAATTGGGTTGCACATGGTGCTAGTGTAAGCTGGTATCTAATATGTTCTCCCAAATGATGGGGTTGAGGAATCTTGAAGTATGGAATAAGGCTTGCATTTTGCATTACGTTCGAAGCATCGTTGCAGAGGAAGGTTCTCTTTGGATTGTTTGTATTAAGAAGTATTTTATGAAGGGAAGAAGCTTTTGGGATGTTGCTCCTAATTCTACAAGTAGCTGGAATTGGGGAGGAATGCTTAAGTTGAAGGAGTTAGCTGCCGGTAATGTGCAAAGAATTTTGGCTATAAGATAGCTTATTCAAGACTGTGGGAGGATACTAGAGGAAAGGGAAGGAACGTGTGCTGACATAGATTGTTGTGGTTCTCTTTGCATGTTTCTAAGCATTCTATTGTTGCTTGGATGCTAATTTTGAGTAGGTTGCCTACTAGGGATTGATTTGTGTCAATACTTACTGCTTGCTTTGTTCTAGGGTTGCTGAAATTAGAAATCATATTTTTTTTAATATGATTTTTCGAAGGTCTCGGAAATGGTATTGCAGCTTTGCAACACTAACAGAGCTATAGGAGCTTGGGAATAGGAGTTGGCTTGGGCTGTCTCTAAATTCAAAGGCAAGTTCCTTGTGTCGTGCTTAAATTAGCATGGAGTGCATAAATTCATTCTATATGGGGTGAGAGGAACGGGAGATATCTTTGCAAGCCTCATTCAGCTGAAAGTGCAATCTTGATGAAGGTTAAGCAAATTGTACAAACAAGGTTGATGGGTAAGCAAATCAACTGAGTGGATAATGTTAAATATTCACATTTGTTCAATTTGGGGTCTGATTGAAATGCAAAGAATTTTGTTTTGGTTTTTGTATGTTTGTAAGGTTTTGATTGTAGCAGTTAACTGATTCAGGGTAATGAAATGCAATTATCTAAAAAATACAAGAATTAATTAAAATACAGAGACCAAAGGCAGAAATTGACCCAAAAAAAGAAGTGAAGTCCCCAATGTCAATGGATAAAAATGATTTAAGGCTCCATCTCGAAAACAACAGTATGCGCGCATGGATCAAATTTTACTCTTTAAATATTTTTATAATGTTTATATATTATATTAATTGTAATTTTGTTTATTTTAGATTATTCAAAATATTTAAATTAATTTTTAATATTATAAAATTACAAAATAATTTCCTCGTATCGATCATTATATTTTTGGTCGTGTTTGTGTAATTGAGATACCTTTTAGTTCGTGCATTCCGGAATAATGATGAATCCCAAAAAGCTAGTTCTTTTGGGACTTTTAAGTAATTTGCCTAAATGCTGAGCAATGGAGATGGGCCCCTGGAGCTTAAATTTCAAGGCATGATCTAATAGAAAAAGTAAGTTCAAAGTTAATTATTTATTAAGTGATTTTCTATTTTTTTTATAACTTATATGTGAGTTTTTTAAAATTTTTTTTTGGTCTATGTATTTTTTTCTTTGCGATACTTTATTCTATTTATAAATAAATTGAATATAACTTAAAAAAAAATTATACCAACTCAAAGCTACTAAGCTATTTAAAATTTTTCATTTAAGTTACCGAGTTATTAAAATTGTTGTTGTATGATCTTCTCTGTTCGTATTGTCTGCACCAATTGAAAGCTCTCATTTTTCTTCTCTTCATCAGTTCAAATTTTTTTCATCAAATAGCTTTCTTCTTCAATCACTGACATTGACCGTCAGATCAACTTGGAACTAAAGTATGTTCTTCTACTCATCGATGTGTATTTATCTACCGTACTAATTATCGAATTATTACTTAGAATTAACTAGCTGAAATTAAAAAAAAAACTTATCAACTTAATGATTTAAATAAAAATTTTAAATAATTTAATAATTATTTAAAATTAAACAACCAAGAGTTAATCTTATTAATGATTTAACAAACTTTCACTTAATTAAAAGGAAAACATGAAACATGCGGACCGGTTCACATTTAGGTAACCTTTTATAGTTTCTATTTCATCCTTTTGTTTTTGTCGTTTTGCAAAGTCAGCAATATTTCCAATATTTGAGCTGTCTTTATGTTGAAATGTTTTATCATTTCAAATACTGTAATGCAAATTCTCTTCCTAATGCCACAGTTTTCAGACTACTTTCAGAATTATTTGATATTTTTCGATTATGTTTGACTATATTTCCCATTTCCACTACTTTGAATTAACACCATTGATTGAATTTTAACTCGACTAATATAAGTATAGTTGTCAATATAAGTTGAGTGTGTTAAAGTATATTATCCTCTTATCTATGAGTTGGAAAAATCTATTGATAGTTTTAAATATATTATCAAAAAGAGCAGATATGATAAAAAAATATTGTGCTTTATATTTTTATTAATTATTAATACATATAACAATATAAAATTAGAAGAAGAAAAAAATTAAGACCCAACCAGTTGTTTTTTATTCATTACTTTTAATTAAAATTTCCAATTCCCAATCTTCAAATATTTGTTTCTTTTTTTCTTTTTTGAAAATAATCAAATATTTGTTTCTTATGTATATGTCATATGATTTTGAAGTCTTACTGGAGCATATATTAATTTAATTTTGTATAAATTAAAAGGATAATATATTGATATTTACCATTAAAATATAAAAAATATTGATTTTATTTTGTTGATTTTATCATTTATAAAGATAATTCGTTTCAAGATTTATAGTTGGATTTGAATTTTTTCAAGAGTAAAAAACTGAAAATCAGAAGGAAAAATTTGATTCATCATGCAATCCCTCTTACATAAAAAAAAATGTCAATTTAATTTTTGTTGGTGTGATTAGGGAACTGCACCAAATACTTGATAGCTTTTACAGAAATATTTCAAATTTACTCACACTTAATGCAGTTGCCAAAGGGTTTTTGCTTGGATTATAATTTTAGTAGCTAAGCGACTCAAACTATTGTTTTTTAATGTTTGATTTCTCACACACACACACACATATATATATATATAATGCAGAGGAACATCGACTCTGAAGGAACTTGTTTTTTAAGCTCCAATTACAGAAACTTAATTCATCTTTGAACGAAATAGGACAAAATAGAGAAGAAGCATGTCATGTGAGTAATTCTTGTCTTCCTTTTTGTTTCCTTTCACACAATAATATTTCTTTTTGTGTGTGTTGTTTTAATTCAACACTGTTTTTATTCCATTCTTTTTGTTGCAGTTCTAAGATTGTTATGCACCTCCATTGCATTTCTATTTGTTCTGTTGTCGCCTGCTGCTTCAAATATAAGTAGTTCTACCAAACGGAGACGAGAGGAAGTCGTTGCGCATCGAGGTGCTGTTGCTACTGACGATGGCCGATGTTCGAAAATTGGGGTTGATGTTCTTCGGATCGGAGGTCATGCAGTTGATGCAGCGGTGGCTGCTTCGCTGTGCTTGGGCGTTGTAAGCCCTGCATCGAGTGGCATAGGTGGAGGAGCCTTTATGCTACTAAGGGAAGCTAATGGGAAAGCACAAGCATTTGATATGAGAGAAACAGCGCCATTGAAAGCTTCCATGGTGCATATACTAATTGATACACGAAATTTACTTCAATTTTCTTCATTGTTAATTTCATTTCCTTCCACTTTTTCAGAACATGTATGCTGGAAATGCTACTTTAAAGGCAACGGGAGCTCTCTCTGTAGCAGTGCCAGGGGAACTTGCAGGCCTTCACAAAGCTTGGAAACAACATGGGAGGCTTCCATGGGAACAGCTCGTGAAACCGGCCGAGATTCTTGCTCGAAAAGGGTTCAAGATTTCGCCATATCTCCGAACTCAGATGGAAAGTTCGAAATCAGCAATATTGGCAGATAAAGGGCTCCGAGAGGTCTTCACATCAAATGGGGAGCTTCTGCAAGTAGGTGACATATGTTACAACAAGAAACTAGCAGAAACTCTTCGAAAGATTTCAATATACGGTACCAAGCCATTCTATAATGGATCCATTGGATTGAATCTGGTAAGAGATATTCAAAGAGCTGGAGGGATAATGACATTAGATGACTTGAAGAGGTACGAAGTTAAAATGAGGGAACCAATCTCAGCTAATATTCTAGGCCTTAAAGTTCTTAGTATGCCACCTCCTTCCTCTGGGGGTGTTTCAATGGTGCTTGTAAGTGTAACCTGGTTTTAATTTATCAAAACAGTGAAAGAAAAGGGAAATTTTAAAACTTGACTGTTTTTATTCTTGTTTTAACAGGCATTGAACATTCTTACACAGTATGCAGTCCCTTCCGGTCTTTTGGGGTCGCTTGGAATCCATAGATTAATCGAATCCTTGAAGCATGCATTTGCTGTGAGGATGAATTTAGGTGATCCAGAATTCGTCGATGTTTCGAAATTCGTAACTGATATGATCTCTCTTGAGTTTGCAAAGAAGTTGAAGAGCACAATCTATGACAACATGACTTTTGGCCCCAATCACTACGGTGGAAGGTAAACTCATTTTTACATTTTTATATCCTCATGATTTGCTTTCTTCCATGTGATCAACTTTTGTTGGCAGGTGGAGGTGGAGCCAAGTTCATGATCATGGAACTAGTCATATATCCATTGCTGATAGCGATCAAAACGCAGTTTCTATGACTACTACAGTAAATGCATATTTTGGATCAAAAATACTGTCGCCAAGTACTGGAATAGTCCTCAATAATGAAATGGATGACTTCTCCATGCCTATAAACAGTTCCAGAAATACGCCTCCACCAGCACCACCCAACTTCATCCGCCCAGGGAAAAAGCCTTTATCGTCTATGGCACCCACTATTGTGTTGAAGGTTTGTTAATTCAATGACTTCAAAAGCATAATCTAATCCCATTTTGGAAACTGGTTCTCAGTGAGGTGTTTTATAGGATGAGAAGTTGAAAGGAGTGGTTGGTGCAAGTGGGGGATCCAATATCATTGCAGCGACTACTGAGGTTTTCTTGAACCATTTCGCTCGAGGGATGGATCCGCTCTCGTCTGTAATGGCTCCCAGGATCTACCATCAGGTTTTCTTTCCAAAGAAAAATATGAAAAATTTGGCATTGAGTTTTTTGATCCATTAAGCTTAGAACGTCTGTTTGATGCAGCTGATACCCAATGTGGTGATGTACGAGAATTGGACGACAGTGACTGGAGATCACTTCGAAGTTTCAAGTAGCATCAGGAGTGACCTTCAAAAGAAGGGTCATACTTTACGAGGCCTAGCCGGTGGGGCGATTAGCCAATTTATAGTTCATAAATTGGAAGGTCGTAAGGGCAAGGGAAGCAGTGGAAAACTTGTGGCAGTCAGTGACCCTAGAAAAGGAGGGATCCCTGCTGGTTTCTGATCCGGCGTTTTCGTGCTCACTTCTATTAGTATTATTATTCTCTTTTGCTTGTAGAATCAAGCCCAGTTTTGCTAAAATTAACCTAGCTAATTTCAGTCCAGTAATTATCTACCAAAAAACCTAAGAATCCTTGTCATTCTCTTCGAACAGTATTTTTGTGAACCCTGTATCACTTTAGCGTCTAACTAGTGAACACCCTCATTATTTTAACTAGGAAAATAGGTCATTTCTTATGCTCACTTATTGTTCGATGAAATGAGGATCCAGTTAATTCTGTGTATTTGCAAATGAAAAGTTTAAAACTAATTGGAGAAACTCTAGGTAAACAAGCAACTCAGAATATTCATTAACCAAAACAAAATCTTGACTCAAGCTACAAATTTTAGCAAGAACATCCACAACTTAACATTAAGAAAAATACCAAATATTCTTAAACAAATGGGGTTGAGGGCAAAGGGAAATAATATCGTGAGGAAGTAAAGAAACATCATCATTCTGGTGTGATAGAGAACCAGACCTTCATTGACTTAGTGGTCACCTGGAAGAGACTTGATGATGTCAGAATCACCTGCAGGGTAGAGAAAGAAACAGTTAGTAAACATCAATGATCGAGTTGTAGAGGCAAGTAATTATCGGAATTTAGATATGGTGTTTACCGGGGTCGACAATACTCAAGCAGGATGCACGGAAGTATTTCCCACAAGCAGTTCCTAGATCATTATTGTCTGGATAATTAAAGAGAGATTAGATGTCAAGACAAATGAAAGAAAAGCAACAAAGGAATCCTAAGATCGATCAACCATGTTTGTTTGAAAAATTGCCTCTTCCGATTGGGCTATCCAAAAAATGATCATTGACACATGTGGAGAAGAAAAGTATTGGCAATCTAACACAGGAAACATTCAACTCAAGCCAAGATAAGTGTTGTTATATCATAAAATTGAATGTTCTTCCATAGGAAAGATGCCTCAAAAACTGACTAAATCAGTTCTAAATAAAATAACAATATTGCAAGAAATAGGTAATTCAAAAGAATCTAGTCTATCCACAGTTGTTACCAAAGAAAACCCGAATCAAGTAAACGAGGAGGAGTTTAATTTCATCTAAATCAAATTCAAAGCAATAAATTGAGGGCCAGGGTACATAACCAACTATCTTTACCTATTGCACATAAAGCCAACATCGAATATTTTAGCGTCTATTATCCCTAATGCATCAATCCAGGTAAAGTTGAACATGGGAAACAATCGAACAAAATAATTAAAGAGGTCAATTTAGCAAAAAAATAGAAGACATTACAATAAAAAATGTTCCTATCCAACCATAAATCCGCATTACAAACATCAGAATTTTTTTTTTAAAAAGGCCTTTGCAAAGCAGCCGGGGAAAAAAACTTACTTCCATTGTAATGGTGAACTCCAACTTTACAGAGCATTGCATAGTATTCAATCTCAGATTTCCTCAGCGGTGGACAATTGTTCGAAATGATAATCAATTTCCCTATTAGAGATCGACAAACCCCAAATTTTCTTCATTAAAAAATTTAGATCTTAAAAATCTACGAACAACCAGAATGATTAAAAGTTAAAAGAAAGAAAACGAAATTAAACCCAGACTTTTAAATAATAATAATAATAAAGAGAAGAGAGTAAAGAACCTTTGGAGCTCCTGAGGGACTTAAGCACTGTTTTATAACCAAGAGTGTATTTCCCACTCTTCATAACGAGAGCCAACCTGTTGTTGATGCTCTCATGGGTCTTCTTCTGTTAAATCCGAAAATTGAAAAGCATATATATGATTATTTTAGTTTCATTTTTTGACATTATGAAAACAAATCAACAAATGAAAGAGAGTAGAACGAAGGGCATTCACCGTTTTCTTGCTGGCCACCATTATTTTTGGTGAGTTTAGTTGGTCTTTTGGGGGGTTCGGCTGCTCAGGGTTCTTCTAACAACGATGTTGAAGCCGACTCTAGGGTTTATAGTACCCTTTACCCTTTAGCTTTTATGGGTTAAACTTAACAAACAATAACAAGAGATAAAATGAAATGTCGGTTGGATCCAACCCAAAATCACTTTTACATGGCCCGATATACTCTTTGGGCCGACCTAAAATATGGTGAACAAGAGTCCAATAATTATAATCTAAATTTATTTCTGCGTAATTTTTTTAAACAATTTCATTATAAATTTTGATTATATATATATTTTATATAATATTTAAAATTATTTATAGTCCTCCTAACTCATAAATAAGAGGATAATAGATTTCAATGCACTTAAATTTATGTCCTTCTGCATTGACAATAATATTCATACTAGTCAAGTTAAAATTCAATTGACTATAATTCATAATTTTAACAAATGGATCAATCTGGAAAGTTTATCTATACTTTTATTCAATTTACAATTTTATAGAGTCAAAGATGATTTGTAAAGTCTAGTTTTGAATAGTCAAATTAGTGTCGAGCAACACGAGTCGCGGTAGAGCAGGACAAGGTGAAAATTGCTTCTTCATCATCAACATAATTTTCTTGTATAGAAGTTGGTTACATTTATAGTTACAATTGATTTAAGAGATTGGGAAAGTATGTTGTTTGAAAGGCTCAAATTTTAACAAGAATTAACAAAACATCTAAAATTATTTTAAGTTTTTTTCATAAATATTTTTAAAATAATTATTTTTTAAGAATTTTTAAATTACTATTACTATTTTAAATAAAAAACTGTATCTGTAAAAAATTTAAAATAATTATATTAAATAAAAAAATCCATTCAATTTCGAATAATTACGATTTTTTAATTTACATTTTATAAATCATCCAAATATGTCAGATAGATTTTAGATTTGGGAGTGGTTAAAATAGTCATTAAATTGTAATATTTTTGAGTGATTAAATTAAAAATATATATAGTTGTATAGTTTACCATGTTTATTAATGTATAAATATTCAAAAAAAATGATAAGACTACCTAAAAAATAAAGAACGTAACTCCCCCGCCCCCCCCCCCCCACCCTAACCCCCAAAAAAGGCGAAAGCTTCAGCAAAATAACTTGCCTCACTCATTCTCACCCCACAGTCGTCGTCACAATGGACGAACCATCACCTCCGACGAACCAATTCGGATCTCTGAACGACGTAGCCCACGAGCTCGCCTCGCTCGAAGACCTCGCTAGTCGTGGCTCATGGCGCTCCATTCTCGACAAAGTTTCCCGAGCCCGTTCCCTCAACCTCCTAAGTAACCCCCACGACCACCTTATCTACCTCACCTACAACGTTCTCGCCCTCTCGAAACTACGACGTTTCGCCGACGCTTCGACCGACCTCGACACTCTCGACGACTTCAACAGTCACTATTATAAGTACGAAACTTACCCTCAACTTTACCCCAACCGGTCTGGTTCGATGCTTCCTTTCTCTCTTCGGTTCATCCACGCTCAGCTGCCGATCAAGCTCGGGAATCGCCAAGAAGGGTTAGATCGGTTTTATAGTTTGCTTAATTTTATTCGTCAGAAAATAAAAGAGAAAGAAAGCAATAATCTACATGATTCTGTCAAAATTTGGAAAAGAAGGGAAAATTTTGTTCTGAATTGTTTAATTGGGCATCATTTGGGAGATAAGGAATTCATTTTGTGTTTAGATTTGATCAAGGATATGATTAATCGTGATTATTTAGATCCACTCTTAGTTTCAAAATTAGGGTATATTCAGATGCAGATTGGTGATATTGAAGGGGCAAAAGGGTCATTTAACCATGTAGAGACGATGTTAAATGAAGGGAAGAATGATGGGTATTCGTTCTTGAGTGAAGTTCAATTTAAGAACCTTGTGAATAGAAACAAGGCCTTGGTTTATGTGGTGGGCAAAGATTATGTTTCTGCGGTGAGGGAATATGAGGAGTGTATCGAAAGGGATCATACGGATGTTGTTGCGATTAATAATAAGGCACTTTGTTTGATGTATTTGAGAGATTTGTCTGATTCCATTAAGGTATTGGAGAATGCACTTGAAAGGGTTCCTACGAGGGCATTGAATGAGACCCTGGTGGTCAATTTGTGTAGTATGTATGAGTTGGCATATGTCAATCACTCAGAGATTAAGAGGACTTTGAATAATTGGATTGTACATGTTGCTCCCGATGATTTTGATGCATCTTGTATCAGGGTTTGAGGTATTCTTCTATTCACTTGTTTGTCATTAGTATTCCGTTGTAATGTCTGAATTTTATATGGTTAAAATTGAGTTCCTACAGAATATCTAAAAGATTATATTACTTTAGATATATTATGTTTATAATGGATGCAATTTTGTTTGCTTTAGTATTCATGGGCGAGGTGGCTTATTTAGTGGCATTTATTCACATAGGATTTTGACTCAATGCTATGTTTTGTCCTATGTTGCTTTTGATGGTTGAATTGCATCATTCTGATTTGAGACTATGCACTTAAGTTCTTGCTCGTGTAGAAGGTTGAATATTGATATGGGTAGTGCTTATACCTGTATCTGAGTTTTTTAGCCTTACAAAGAACTGACAACCTATTGAGTAGGTGATTCTTAAAAACAGTATTTATTTTATTTTTATTGTATTTTTCCCCTTATCCACTCCAGTGGTCTATGGGTTTTCTTGACTGCTATGTGTATGACTAAAACTTTTCATATAGAATTTCCAGTTATTTTGTACTACTAGATTAAATAATAGGTTAACATTTCCCGTCTATTTTTCTTCAAAATAATACTGGTTCCTGCAAAAGAGTGATCTCTACTGCTATTATTTATATGCCTATTTTACTGAGTATTGTGTTATTTTTGTTCATAACAACGGACAACAGCCTAGTTTCTTAGACACCACCATTTGAGAGACAATTTCCTCTGACATCCCGGTAAGATGATCAAGTGTTCACCATTTGGATTTGGTCATTGGTTCAAACCCTGGAAACAACCACTGTGTAAAATAAGGGGAAAGCTACATATACCAGAACCTTCTCCAGATCCTGCACTTCTTATAGTGGGAGCACTCACGTTTGGTTACTGGTTTGGTGATCTAGTGTTTTTAATTTGATCGCTGGTTAGAACCCTGGAAATAACCTCTGTGTAAAATAAGGGGAAGACTGCATATATCAGTAGTCAGTACCTTTCCCACACCCTGCTTATGGTGGGAGCCTTGTCACTGGATGAAACCTTTTCATTCATTCATTCTTTTTTTCTACAATCACCAAATTATGATGGTACATTAAAGTGTTCTAATTGGGATACTGCATACCAATGTGGCTGTTATAAGGTTTCTAATGAGGCATTTATCCTTGATTTGGTAATCTATTTTAGAAGATCAGAAGTAGTGACTTGGTATGAAGTAGGAAGTAGAAAAGCAGACACTGAGAAGTAGGAACCTGCATAAAATCTTCTTAGAGCTTCAGGCAGGGGGGGTGGGGCTTCTCATTGCCAAATGATTCCCAAGTTCTGTATATACGTAGTATTACTGTGATTGCACTTAATGCAGTCAACGGGAAAGTCTTAGTGATTGGATGTTGCTATAAGTTTGTGATCGAAGATGGGAGTATTGCCTTTATGAATATGATACATGAGATGCACATTTTTACTCCAAAGAAAGGTTTAGGAAAATGTTCTTAATCAGCTTCTTAGTCAAGCCTTCTAACGAAGCTTCCTTTTATCGAATAGACATGAAGTGTTCTAGTACTTGTCTCGATGTTGTACATGTTTTCTGTAACATAAGTAGATGGTAACTGCAAAGCATGCTTAAGAACATATTTAATTTGGTAAAATTACAGTTTACAAAGAACAAGTACCATTGATTCATTGTTTTAGTCCTTTTGTTGCCTATTTATTTCATTGTTTTGGCATCTTGAACTTTATTTTGACAATTGGCGCCATTTTGGGTCTGATTCATAGCTGAATTTGGGCAGGTATTAATTCGTAAAGACGGCAGAGATTTGGATCGCAGCATTAGCCCTTGGTGCGTGCTCTTCACTTTGTTCCTAGTTGATTCAATTACACGGGGGCACCAATGCTTGTAGAATTAATACTCATATTGACTACCACTTTTGTGGATTCCTTTCTTTTATATATATAAAAAAACAGAATACAGGGTGAGTTCTTCAACTCAACCAGGTAACTCATGTTTTAAAATTTTAAGATTTTTGAACTTCACATGGAACTTGGACCTTGGAGATTTTCAAAGAAGCGGCTGCGTTTGTCTAATCGTTGCCGATCTTAACATACTTGTGCTCGCTAGGTTTGGTTTGTTCTTTTTTTCCCTCGTTTTAACACTCAAATTTGGTTCATTAGTATGGAGGGAGCTGAATTTAAAAGTGTTGGGATGACAACTGACTGCGAATTTGAGTAGTGCACTTAAGTTCTTGCTCGTGTAGAAGGTTGAATATTGATATGGGTAGTGCTTATACCTGTATCTGAGTTTTTTTAGCCTTACAAAGAACTGACAACCTATTGAGTAGGTGATTCTTAAAAACAGTATTTATTTTATTTTTATTGTATTTTTCCCCTTATCCACTCCAGTGGTCTATGGGTTTTCTTGACTGCTATGTGTATGACTAAAACTTTTCATATAGAATTTCCAGTTATTTTGTACTACTAGATTAAATAATAGGTTAACATTTCCCGTCTATTTTTCTTCAAAATAATACTGGTTCCTGCAAAAGAGTGATCTCTACTGCTATTATTTATATGCCTATTTTACTGAGTATTGTGTTATTTTTGTTCATAACAACGGACAACAGCCTAGTTTCTTAGACACCACCATTTGAGAGACAATTTCCTCTGACATCCCGGTAAGATGATCAAGTGTTCACCATTTGGATTTGGTCATTGGTTCAAACCCTGGAAACAACCACTGTGTAAAATAAGGGGAAAGCTACATATACCAGAACCTTCTCCAGATCCTGCACTTCTTATAGTGGGAGCACTCACGTTTGGTTACTGGTTTGGTGATCTAATGTTTTTAATTTGATCGCTGGTTAGAACCCTGGAAATAACCTCTGTGTAAAATAAGGGGAAGACTGCATATATCAGTAGTCAGTACCTTTCCCACACCCTGCTTATGGTGGGAGCCTTGTCACTGGATGAAACCTTTTCATTCATTCATTCTTTTTTTCTACAATCACCAAATTATGATGGTACATTAAAGTGTTCTAATTGGGATACTGCATACCAATGTGGCTGTTATAAGGTTTCTAATGAGGCATTTATCCTTGATTTGGTAATCTATTTTAGAAGATCAGAAGTAGTGACTTGGTATGAAGTAGGAAGTAGAAAAGCAGACACTGAGAAGTAGGAACCTGCATAAAATCTTCTTAGAGCTTCAGGCAGGGGGGGTGGGGCTTCTCATTGCCAAATGATTCCCAAGTTCTGTATATACGTAGTATTACTGTGATTGCACTTAATGCAGTCAACGGGAAAGTCTTAGTGATTGGATGTTGCTATAAGTTTGTGATCGAAGATGGGAGTATTGCCTTTATGAATATGATACATGAGATGCACATTTTTACTCCAAAGAAAGGTTTAGGAAAATGTTCTTAATCAGCTTCTTAGTCAAGCCTTCTAACGAAGCTTCCTTTTATCGAATAGACATGAAGTGTTCTAGTACTTGTCTCGATGTTGTACATGTTTTCTGTAACATAAGTAGATGGTAACTGCAAAGCATGCTTAAGAACATATTTAATTTGGTAAAATTACAGTTTACAAAGAACAAGTACCATTGATTCATTGTTTTAGTCCTTTTGTTGCCTATTTATTTCATTGTTTTGGCATCTTGAACTTTATTTTGACAATTGGCGCCATTTTGGGTCTGATTCATAGCTGAATTTGGGCAGGTATTAATTCGTAAAGACGGCAGAGATTTGGATCGCAGCATTAGCCCTTGGTGCGTGCTCTTCACTTTGTTCCTAGTTGATTCAATTACACGGGGGCACCAATGCTTGTAGAATTAATACTCATATTGACTACCACTTTTGTGGATTCCTTTCTTTTATATATATAAAAAAACAGAATACAGGGTGAGTTCTTCAACTCAACCAGGTAACTCATGTTTTAAAATTTTAAGATTTTTGAACTTCACATGGAACTTGGACCTTGGAGATTTTCAAAGAAGCGGCTGCGTTTGTCTAATCGTTGCCGATCTTAACATACTTGTGCTCGCTAGGTTTGGTTTGTTCTTTTTTTCCCTCGTTTTAACACTCAAATTTGGTTCATTAGTATGGAGGGAGCTGAATTTAAAAGTGTTGGGATGACAACTGACTGCGAATTTAGATATTTGTAGATACTTGAACCGTCTTTGTGAATTTAGATATAGTAAATTCGAATATTTTAATTATTATTCATAATAGATTTTGGATATTAATTTTTCTGGTATATTATTATTATTTGAATTTGATCGAGTATCTCGCAATTGTAAATTAACTTTTTACTCCATAAATAATTATATAAATTTTATTTTGTTTGCACTAATATGCAATGTTGCCGAACTTGCCGTGCTTTGTAATGTAGTGGTTAAATTGTAATTTTGATTATAGTACTTGATAAGTTTTAACCCATAAAAGAAATTTAGAAATTTTAAACGAATAAGAAAGACTTGAGATTAATAAATTGCGATATTTAACAATTACATAAAACGATTTACAAAAATGATAAATATATACATCATTAATTTCTACCTGTACCTATTTTTCATCCGCTGCATACTACTCTGAGATCGTTTCTTAACATCCCTCTGAAAGTTCGGTCTCCTTTCGTCCGTCATATAATTCCCAAATCCAAACCCCATTGGATTAACCAACTCCATTTCATAATCATACATTTGATGAGAAATCGGATCCGGATTAACCAAGCCCAATTCATAATCATACGTTTGACGAGAAACCGGATCCGAAAGAGTTTCGTAAGCCATTTGAAGCTCGAGAAATCGCTGGGTCGATTCTTCCCTTGCTGAAGGAGGGCAAACGTCGGGATGATATTCAAGAACCATTCTTCTATAAGCCTTCTTTATTTCAGCTAAACCGACGTTCTCGGAATCAAGAGAAAGAACTTTATAAAAATTGGTTTTCCCCCTTTCCCTGGCGGCGAAATTATCAACCCTACATGATATGACTTGACTCTTTCGTCGGAACCCTAATTTTGTTGGTGTTGAAACCAATTTGTTGGTACTGAGACTAATTTCCATGGAAAATCCTGTTCTTGAATATAACGGATTGTTGTAAGCTTCAGTTACGAACCTTCTGGAGGTCTAATTATGGAGGATCCCGGCTCGATTTCCGTACAAATTTGCAGATTAACACGAACTTCGAAATGATTGTTGGAGAAAAATTTTAAAAAATAAATAAATACAGGAATTTGTGAATAATTAACTGATAGCTCTTAACAAAGAAGTTGGAGCTGAAGCTCTTCAAAGACGGATGGTTTAGTTATATACCAGAAATAAACACGTTTTTCTTGTGTGCAATCATAACGCAGTTTTGGCATGTAGTGGGCGATGGCTTTGTTTGGTCACCGTGTGGTGTCTGGCCTTTGCTTGGAAATCGCCATCTTTGCTTCGAAGTTGCTACCCCTGCTACCTATAATTAGTATATTTACTATTCTTAAGTATTAACTGCATTGATGTTACTTACGATTTACTAATTAGTTCTACGTTAATTTTAAAAAATTTAAAAACAGTTCTTAAAAAAAGTAACATGAGAAATTTTTATTTTTATATAAAATAAAATAAAATAAACAATTTAAATTCAAAATGAAAGAAATATAAAACAATAACAGTTGGAAACTGTCCAAATTTCTTTTGCCATTGTGATCCAACGACAGCTTAATTACTTTTAAGAATTTCGTGCAGGGCACACTTTTGTCAAAAAAAAAATGTTTGAAACAATGATACCAAATGTTTTTTTTTTCAATAGTTTATTTTACATTAATATTTTTATCTTGAAAAAATTAAATTCAAATTTAAATTCTAAAATAAATAATATCATTGTTTCATACAATCTTCGGGTTGCATTAAAAAAATCACTTATTTTCCTAATTATTATTTTTTAATTGACATTAATGCTTAATTTTCATTTATATGAACACTTCACCAATAATTTTGAGTTTCAATTGAGGGCGATGGGTTTGAAGTTTAGATTTTTAAAATATATATATTTAATTATTATTTAATTAAAATTATTAGTATGTATTTATGAGTTTTTTATTTAATATATGTTGTGTTATTATTAATTGATGGTGCATAAAATTTATATATTGACTATGCATTAATTTTTTTTTCTTGAGTTATGCTATACCCATGCTTGAGTAATTTTTTACTTCCAATGCATAGGCTGCTGGAAGTTTTATGTATTTCAAATAATTACACTAATCTCTCGTCCTTTAAAGAAACTTATCACGATGACGTTTACGTAGTATTGTTTTACTTTAAAGAGTACAAATAAAATGATGGGCATACACATATGAGACTTAAGTTCGAAGGTTTAGTTTAGTTCAAATGGGTTGATTCTCCTTCTGCGTGTGATATTAGGTTTAATTTTGTTTTTTTTTTTATTTAATTGATTTTTTCTTCATTGTTTCATGTTTTTTCTAATGGTTAATTAGAGTGCTTATTCAATCTAGGAGGATACGTGAATCCATGATCTCGAGCAGCGATTTCAAAATTTTGAAACTCAAATTTCTAGCATAAACACCCCTACACTACTACATTGAGAACATTGTCGTGATGCCATTCATGTAACACTTAATCTCATTAATATAAAAAATGGTCATATTGAGACACATGCATACCACATTTTTATCTGACCACACATTTATCTAAATCTAATATAGTAATATGTACATTTACGTGAAATAAATGAGTCACTCCAAACTTTCCACCTATAATTACTACAGTGTTCTAAGTGGACAAACATATAAGATAAAATCCACGCTTTGCTCAAACATTTTCACAACTTATAAATTCCTTACTCCACTTGTTAAGTCTAAAAATTCCATTAATAGCGTACTAATTATTTTATTATTTTTTAATTACTTATATTTTTCATAATATGAAGGATAATATTTTTTATTATGCCGAATTTATTCCTCTGATATTTTCCATCACAATGCATTGACAAGTTGGTTGTTGGACAAAGCATGGATTCACATGTCTTAGACCACACCTACCCGTGCCATTACCCATATGACTGCCCGATATTTAAAAGAAAAAGGTGAAATTTATCATTAGTCACCCTACTGTTAATGGAACTTTTTTAGTTGGTACAATTGCAATTTCAGTCCTTAAAATTTATATTTTTTATCAATTTAACCCTAATTACATATAAAATGATAAAATTGAAATTCTTTTAAAATTTTAGAAAGTTCTAAAAATAAAAATAAAAATAAAAGTATATAATATTTTCAAAATTAGATAGTGAGAAAATGAAGTAATTTTTTTAGACCCCCAAATTTCCAATACACATTCTTAAAAACCATTAAGCAACATTATTGGTTACCTCTTCTGTTTATTGACATGATTTTTGTCATAAGAAAAAAAATTCAGAATATAATTTGTGTTTTTACAATTTAGGTTTTGAAAAATAATATAAATGAAATTGAAATTTTAATTGAGTACAAAAAGGAATTTTTCTAGTTTTTTTTTTGATATAAAGATGGTATCATAGTCAAATTTATAAGTCTCTATAATATTAATTTTAGATCTTCTTTAGGGACACGAAACTTTACTAAAAGATATTACCAATTTAGTTTTGAGAAACATCGAGGAAGCATGTAATGGGGATAATGGTCTAAGGTTTTTTTTTAATATGTTATTGGATTCTACCGAATGATAATTTTATTTATTTCTCACGTGTATTAGTTCTTCAACAACATTTTTGAGATTTTATATTTTTTCTAAAATTATCTTTTTGAATTTTTCGATTTTAAATAAATTTGAGGTTTTTTAAAAAAATTTATTATATAGAATTAGGGTCAAATTAACATAAAATTATAAATATTGAGGGCTAAATTTATTATTATACCAACTAAAAAAGTATCACTTAACAGTCAGGTGACAAAAATACAAATTTGAAAACTTTAGTGACTAAATTATAACTTTTTTTAGTAAAATGACTAAAACAAAAACTTACACATAATTTAGTGACTATTGATCTAATTTACCCTTTTTAAAATTATGTTCACTTGAAACCTTGTCTAATCAAATTGCTTTATTATTTAAACAATGGGTTAGTATTTGGTATATTATTATAGTATTTTTTTATTCCATAAGCTGTTTTAAAAAATTATTGTGTCTTTTTTAATCTTTTACTATATATTTATAAGACAATTGTCAACCTCCTGATTTGATAATAAAAAAATTATATTAATATTTATATATTTTGTAATTAAAAATTAAAATTATTATTTAGTATGTTGATGATAATCTATTTTAATTTTACAAATAACCTTACCTACCCTCAACACGTATATATATATATATTAAAAAACCTGCCTAACAAATTAAAGATCTCTACTACTAATATTTAAGATAATAATCCTGACTTTAAAAAATATTTATTATTTAATTTAAAATGGCCAAGTCAAAGTCAAAATCTCTCTTGTTCAAGCCCATGCCGATGGAATATAAGTAGTCTGAACCGTTATCCACTTCTTTATTGTTTTTGGATCAACTTCCGGCTCCCTTCTCTTAATACCGATGAAATCAATATGAATTAATAAAATTAATATTATTTTTTCTTGGCCGGGCTTCTTCAACCAACATATCTCTGGGCTTTTTTGAATGGATTTATATGTGATTAGTGAAAAAATAGTAGTTACAATAAAATTAAATATTATAGTGACACAATAATATGACGCAAAAAAAAAAAATCAAACGCACTACATTAGAGGTAGACGCTCATACAAAATGATCATTATTTAAAAAAAAAACCCTCAACATATTATGCTCAAATAACTTAAGAAATATAATTTTTCTTAAAAAATACAATTAATAGATGTAAAATTTAAGAATACAATTTTAAAATAAAATAACTCCCATAATTGCCTCAAGTGTGGTCTGAGTTCGAGTCTTCCTAATTAGATTTATTATTTGTCATGTAATAAGCAACCAACATGATGAGAGTCAAAGTATTCGCATCATCTTATTTCCTCATTGGAGGGTGTAATCGTTTTGACCTTTTTTTTTTCTAACTATTGGTGTTTTTTAATATTTAATATTTAATGTTATATGTTTTTTTCTTAGAGTGAGTTTGGATGGGTGATGCGTTTACCTGCGGTTAGTGTAAAAATAGCGGTAGCGGTGAGATTAGATACTGTAGCGTAAAACAAAAAGTAAACTAAACGCACCGCACCGCACCCAATCGCCCATCCAAACCCACCATTAGTTACCATCAAAATTTACCTTACGATTTAGGAAGGATATGTTAGCGTAGGACTCAAACCCCCAACATTGAGATGTCGATAAATTTAATTTTATATAACTAATAATTTTATTATATAATAATTTAATAAAAATATAATTTATCATTAAACAACACGTTTAATTAAAATTAAGCAATCACATAAATGATAAATAATACAAAATAATATTTTATTCATTGATGTATTTTTCTTTTATTAATTTACAAATTAATATAAATACTTTTTAATTATATATTATGTAATTTTTAATATAAATATTAATGTGATATGATTTTACACTTAAAGTTGTGATTGCGAAAATTTATTAATTCATTCCATGATAGACCATATAATTCAGGTAAAAGAAAAAAACAACAACAAATAACCGTTGTCGACAAAGGAGGATAAGCTCCATCAACATGACAAAGGTTTCAATCACAACATCAATAAAACATGATGCCACATTGACAATTGTTTTGTTACAAGTTAACCACGACATATTTAGAGTAATTGCAAGCAACTATTGTGATAAGAAAATCAGTTCCAGATGGTCCAAAGTGGTGGGCAAAATCAACAAAAAAACTGGGCATCGACCAAACTGAAGAAGACGATAACAAAACCATCCTCAAAATCACTTGCAAAAGAAAGACTACATGCATAAGCAATATTTAAAAAATGCTAAAAGAATTAACAAAAACTTCTAAAAGTGAAGACTTATGAACACAGGTTCAAACCAACTTGTGAAATCATTTATTATTTTAAAATACTCACAAAATAGAAAAAATTAAGAAGCTGGCAAAGAGTCACCCACTTTCCAAGAGAAATTGCTGGTGGCTGATGGAGTTTCAGCAACGATAAATACCATTATTTGTTTATCATAACTTGCGAAGATAATAAAAATACTGTAAAATAGACTTACAACCTGAATAGAGGGAATGCACATAAAGTAAAGAAGAAAAAATAAAGAAAAAGTTGGTGGGAGAGAAAAAAAAAAGAGTGATAGTCAATATGAAGGTTTGCACAGATTGGATAAAACAAAAATCGATCGACTTTACTGCATAATAATTAATCTTATTGATATTATTATTTTTAATCAAAATTAACATTCAATTGGAAGGATAATTTTGATTATGAGATACAAGGATAATTTGGATCTAATTTTAGATAAAAATTCATTGAGGAGCTATCAAGTAAAATTTTGTTTTCAGTATGATAGTGTGGGCAGTAGATTATGCAAAATATTTTGATTTGACAGACAATTGACCTTCTTTTTAATAAAAAACACATTTACATTTTTTTAAGAAAAAGGAGTTGGAAAAAAAAGTGTTAGTCTAGATTGAACAAAGGATCCAACATTCAAGCTTAAATTTCAAGATTTGACCCATAAACCCGCGCCACTTTATCCTTCAATAGAATTAAACCCAAAATCATTTCAAAATCCCGGGTCATATCCGAAATCGCTTATGCTTCCCGCCCTCGCATCACATAAACACATACAAATATTCTGTTTCCCTTTAAAACCCTCCTCTTTTTCTTATGAACTTTTTCCTCACATTTTCGTATTCATTTGATCATTTCCTCTTCGATTCTCAACAGGTTAGTTCTCAACATCTCTAAAACCCCATTTTGTTTTTCGAATTTTCATTCCTTTTTTATTCATCCTTAATAAAATTTCTTTTTGTTTTTAGCAGATTTAAGCTGAATTCGGGTTTTTTTTCCCCATAATATTTCAGAATGAGCGGAGATAATTTTACGGACGGAATACCCAAATTCCGTTCAATTTTGGGTGACATTACAAATCGATCAGTTAAAAGGGGGTTTTCGTCGATTTCGGATAATGTAGGGTTTAATTCCAAAGAAGAAGCAAGTTACCGATTTACAAAACAAGTTTGTTTAAGAGAAGAAAATCCGATCCAAGAGAATCCTAAACCCCCCCAATTCGAACCAAACCCTAATACTTCTTCTACTTGTAGTGGGGAAACTGATACATCCAAAGAGGGTTTGGTGCCGGTTAATGAGAAAGTTAGCGAGGTTATAGAACGGTTTGATTTGTCTGATAGTGACGATAGATTAGATCAAGGTGAAGGCATTACACAAGCAAGGGGTACATTGAATGATAGTTGTAGGAATGATAGTAGGGATCTTGGCGTTGGTAGACTAGCGTCGAGTGAAGGTGGGTGTGTCGAGTGGTTAAGGTTGCCTAAGTCTTCGTCGCAAGGTTTTCGATCATTTGAGCTGGAGAGGTGCGTGGGACTCAAGAATGATGTTTCTAATTTGAATGCTGGTGCCGATATGCTGAAAGCTTGCTCTTGTTCTTTTTGCTTGAAAGGTAAACTCCTTTAGCTTATTACCTAGTGTTTTTTTTCTATGGTTCAGAGTCATCGTTCCTATTTAAACCCACTATGAGATTGATTCAATAAAATGAATTGGTTCAACACATTCTTATGTACCCATAAGCAATATATCTGATTTGAATCAGATTTCAAATTGATCTATCCTGATTGATTGCATCCATTAAGTTGTTGTTAGCAAGAGGTTTTTGTGGTGGGTGGGATGTAGGACCTTTCTTGTAATGTATAGTCTGGTGGTTTATGCTTGTTTTGCACTGATAACCAGCTGCTTATATTTGGTCGGACCTTCATTATCAAGATACCAAGGGTCGAATAGCTGGTAAGTTGAATAGCTAGCCTTTGCTCTACTTTCTTAAGTATTTGTTGGTTCTACAACAAAACATACTCTTTTATTTATTAATATTTTCACCATTTCTCAGTTTTGAAGAGAAGTCAGAAAGAAGCAAGCATTTTGGTTCAGAAAAGTTGCAGTGGGAAAGAAACTGACATTCAAAACCTGGGAAATCCCAATAAATCTTCAAAATTAGAATCTGATCTCACAAGTCAGTGGAGATCACTCTTTCTTAACATGGAGGATATATTTGTTCATGAAAGCAACCAGCTTGTGAGTATCATCTGTTCTTTGGCCTAGATTTTTATTTTCCAAGCTTTAGTACTACCTGTCTATTTGTTGAATCACTTATTGATCCACTAATTGTGCTGTTTTTTCTTGTTCAAAACTAGCTCTAATGATTTAATAAGAAGATTGAGTCCTCTTGTTCAAGAAAGGCTTTGGTTAAAAATCCACATTTGAAGTTTTTTTTATCCTTGGACCTTGAATCCTTGAATCCTTGATCCCTGATTTCTTGGTTTTGGCATTCATTTCTAAGTGTTATCTCTAATCAATGCTTTGTTGCTGGAGCTCATGGCTGCTTTATTTCATGACTGTCAATGTATTCATTCTCTAGGCTGCATTGCTCTGCGTCATGTCCCAATTTGCTATTGTTTTCATTGGACTCTTATTGATCCCTTGGGGCTTTGTGGCTCAAAGTTGCACCACTTTAGTATTGAGTGAAAAGTACTCCTATATGTAGGTGGTCCTATGTTCTACCCTGGCGAGGAGATGCACTTTCAAGTAACAAAGCTTCGAGGGATTGGTGGGTGTCTAAAAAAGATAATACTGGGTGGTCCTAAGATGTGGTGCAACGTGGCCCAGGGAATGAAAGTACTTTCCCGGTTGGCCGGTTATGATACTTTCCATCTGGCTAAATTAGATTGCTAATTTTCAATATCATGAGAGGACTGGTAATATTTTATATGACAACGTACAAATTGAATTTGTATTGCAGCAAGCCAGTTACATTCAACTAAAAGATTTGAGGGACAATTGCAAGATGGATCTGGAGCGGATAACAGGGATGCCTTCAGAGAGATAGGAGTGTGCTTGCAATGTTTGTTATGAATGTAAGATCTCCCTGCTACTCTAATTTCGAGCAACTTGTATTTGTATGTTTGCACATGCATTTGCCTATAACAACATTATATAGCTTCTTTCGTTATCCTTAATGTGTTGTCAAAAACTGTAAAATGTATGATCTCAGTTTATGATTCCTTTTGTTTTCTAATATGCTGTCAAAAATTTTTCCACTTTGGTTGACCCCCGATTAGACCTTAGCCTGCTTACTTGGCCGGAATTACTAATTTAAATAATAAAACTAACATTTTATTTTTAAAAATAATAAAATGAGTTATTTGAATTCTCTTCCATTTTTTTAGGTTGCAACTTTTATTGACTTATGAACATCATATGCTGGATGTTGGATATGATAAACTTAAAATTTTCTTTTTCTAGGAATAGGTTTCCTCTTCCTTCTTTTGGTGCCTTTTAATAAATAACTTTTTTCTAAATAAGGGATAATTTTAAATACTGTGTTAAAAAATTGAAGAAAGAGTATAGATGAAATCTGTTCGGAAAATGTATAAATTTAACTGTAAATCTAAAACTAATATAGCTTCAATTATCGCACAAAATAAGTGCTTTAAGAATGTATGTATGTATACTTGATTAAAAAAAGGAATAGATGCGTACATATACACACATACAATACCATATATGATTCTTAAAGTATCAAAATTTACTTTCAAATTCCACACAATGACAAAGAAGCCCTTCTTTTTTCATCTTCCCCGATCCTAAATAATGTTTTAAGCTCCTATTAATTCCTTGGCTGCCGATTTAACTCTTTTTGTTGTTGCCTCCGAGCTTTTTATTTTTTATACTTTTTCATTTTAATGTTGTGTTTGATTTGTGTTCATCAATATACTTCCATCGTATTCTTCTCCTGCCCTAGCCTGTCTTCTTGTTCTTGAGTTGTCTTCGAGCTTTGGACAAACCTTGTTTCACCTCCTCGTTGTTCGGAGTTTCTTTTTTCAACATCTCGTAGTCTTCTATCGAAGCTTCCCATCTCTCCAACTATTTATGTATAAATCCAATACAACATTATTAATTAGGTTATTGTACATGTTCAATAGCCAATACAATTATTTTAAGCATAAGTTTTCATTACGTGCATACTGTTGATAGACTCAGTAATACTAGAGATTATACAAATTTATTATACATAAAAACATAACAAAAACAATCTATTGAACTATTGGAGTAGTAAGGAATTTGTGTTCAAAGTTTTAGTTAACAATTGTTCCAAATTTTGATGTTTGGACAGTTTCTATCCTTATATATATATAAAACACATGATACGGTTGATCAGATCACATCGTGCTTGTATTACTGAATTTTGGGTACCCCACATAGTAGGAGTCCATTTTATAACACTAATATTTTATGTCGAATTGTGTTAATTCTCATATTTTATCATGCTTTGTGTCGTGTTGTGTAATTGTGTATCATCAAGTTCTAACCAGTAAACAAGGAAAACTTGGTGGCCAGTTAATATAATAAGTCTGACCTTGGAATTGCAATGGGCTCTTTTGAGTCTAGCTTTGGTGTAACCAGGGCGGACACTAAGGGCACGGGTGCAGTCCTCGATTGCGAGTTCGTCCTGGCCAAGTTTGGAATAACAGATTGCTCGGTTAAGCAACAAGACAGAGTTGCGGGGGTCATGCGCCAGCCCCTCGCCATATGAGATACATGCATCGTAGAAATTTGATGTCTTGAAATGCTCATTTCCAACGGTTTCGAACGTCGCCAATGCTCTAGCTTTGCTCATTGCACTGTTTGCTTCTTTGCTGTTCGAGTCAAGCCTAACTGCTCTCTCCATGGCAGCCAAGGCATCGTCAAATCTTCAATCAAATCATAAAAAATAATAATAACATTATCAGTTGGCTTCAAATTTTTTATTTTTTTTATTAAAAAAAGAAGAAAAAAACTAACCTGCCGAGGGCCATATCCACCTTTGCTTGAACAACTAGCAAATTAGCGTTACCGATAGGGCCGAAGTGTTTAATGCAATCCTCGTCATTGTATTTCGGACCTTGTAACAATGTTTCGTTCGCCTCTTGGTGTCTATGGAGCTTCAGCAAAGCTTCCGCTTTAAATGCATACATCTTGACGAAAAACAAAACCCAAGCTATTTATTATAAACCCACATATCAAAACACTAAAATTTGATGGAATTTGACCCTTCTTTTTGGGGATTGTTTAGTGTTTACTCACAAATGGAGATGAATCTGCACCAGCTTTAATGGCGGAATCTGTCTCTTTTACCAATACATTCCAAGTTCGTAGCCTTTTTGCTTCAGTACATTTGTTTATTCGTTCTTGAAGAGTTTTAGCTTTAGCAATGTGATCGCTATCAGCCTCAGGGCCTGCACGTTTGAGGTGATACATCGCCTTTTCCACTTCCCCCAATCTGCATAAGTTTCATCAGCAACAAATACAAAATGCCCGGTTGTTTAAATGTAGAAGAATTGAACAAATTTCGTTCTCTTGATTACCTGATATATAGATTTCCTAAACGATGGTGAGCTCGGTGATAACGAGGTTCAATTCGAATGGCTTCTCTGCACTCAGAAACTGCTTCAAGAATCCTGCCCGCAGCTTCTAAAGCTGCACTTCTATAGGTTCGATACGAAGCTTTGAAAGGATCAATGGCGATGGCTGCTTCGTACAAACTCAAAGCTTCCCCAAAATTCCCTTTGTTATAATCTATATTCCCGAGGTTTTTCAACTTTTCGGAGTCCCTTCTCGTCGCCAAAGCTTTGCATTGAAGAGACGGTGGTTCAGGCTTTTCTTCAACCTTATTATCTTCCTTTTTGTTCTCTCCCTCCACGGGTTGCCTCAAGTTGCCTAAATGGCCGTAAAGCATGAAATTCCCCGACGATGCTCGAACTAGGTTGCTGTTGTTTCCTTTTATTTTTTGATAATCCATGATCATGCTTTCCAGCTCGCCGGAGATACTAATGGCTTCTTTAGGCACCTTCCTTTGGTTAGTTGTTATTCTGGTTGATTCAACCGGCGGTTTACAAACCTGGTTTTGTTGATGTACGACGACCAGCATCGAATGATTTGGAGGCGATTTCAAGTAGGAACCGCCGTCGAGACCCTGATCGACATCGCTCCGCCCCCTCCGTGTATTCCAGTTTGATGTTTTAACATTATTGTTGTTTTGGTTTGGAATTGAACCCGTTGAAATAGACGTTCTCCTCGGCCAACACTTACACCTCCCGAAAACTGTACTCCAAAACCCGCTCCTCGATTTCTTCTCCAAAGAATTTGCCCCCATATTTTCCAGCGAGAATCTCTGTTCAGAATGCAGTTTTATTCGTTGGTGGATTTCCCACGCAAACAAACAGATAAAACATGGGTTTTCTTTGAAATTGCGCGGAGAATACAAAAAAAAATGCTAGAAATGAGGGATCATTGATTTGTTAGTGGTGAAGAAAATGAAAGGGTTTGAAATGAGAAAGAAATGGAGGGGAAGGGATAAATAAGACAAAGGCTTATTTTTAGGAGATGAAATGCATTGGCTTGTCCTGGACAATGGCTGCCAAGAGACAAAATTACGGTGTTTCTTGGGAGACAAAAAAAAAAGGATTTTTTTTCCCTGATTTTTTTTCCAGGGAAAAAAAATCAATGATTTACGGTCGTTTTTGTCTTTATAAAAAAAATGCAAAGTTGGGATTTCATCGTTGACAAAAATTTCCACCTTTATTTTTCCTTTTTTTCTTTGGGTTCTTTTTTTTTTTATCTTATTTGATGCAAATAACCAAATCTAGGGAAGTGGTTTAAATGAGAATCTCTATAATTAGAAATTTAGAAAAAAAAAGCCTTTCCTGTTATCACCTTTTCTTATCTGTATTTCGAGTAAATATAGAATACCAATACTATATTTTATGTATTTTGAATTTTAATTTTAATAAATAAAAGCTCAATCCAATCATAACCTAACACGTATCTGTCTTACATATCTTTAATGGGGTCTAATTTTTCATTATTACCTTTTCCCAATTCTTGCATATTGTTACAATGCACACCCTATTTTATCTTAAACAAGAAAATCGAACGTGCTCTCTTTATCTTTTTTAATAGGGGCCGAGCTAGGGTTGGTAGGAGCCCGCTCTCCTGAAATACTTAACACGTCTTTTAACTTTTAAAAAATAATAAACAATTTTAAATCTTTTTACTTAATTTGTAAAATGATATGGGCCGATTGAACTAAACTAAAAATTAAGTAATCAAATTTTATAATTTTTATAAAAAATTAATAATTTATTTAATTTAAATTAAACGTACCAATCAAACTGGATCGATTCAATCTTCAATCTAATTTCAAAAACATTACTTCTACATCACCATCAACCATCATTGGTTTCTTCCAAAAGTTCCTTCAACTTTTGATGTGAACTGATTGTAAAAGGACCAAAATCATAATTACTTCATTATAGTTTACAAGAAATCATATTAATTCTTCAGTCTCGTTTCTTTTTTTGTGATGTTTACATTAATGATACAATCAAAATACAAATATAATTATAGATCTTGATTCAGTGGAATTCGAATTATTATAGCACAATCAAGTATAAAAATGTCAGTAAAATTAAATTATTCATACATTCTCATTGTAAGTAATCTGTTGAACATTTATGGATTCTAAGAATCATAACACAAATTTTAGTGTTGAGTAGGGAAAAAAACTGATACAAGTGTTCAAAAATTTAAAATAATTTTCACATATGTTTTCTAAGTTTTTAATCTAAGAATATTTAAAGCTTAACCTTCGAGATTCTTACTAAAACCGGATTTAATGATGTATTTTATTATTTAAAAATAATATAATAATGAATTTATTTTTATATTAAAAATTGGGATAAATTTTAAAATTATATATAAACTTTAATTAATGTGTAATTATATTTATGAACTTTAATTTGGTGCAACTTATTAAATCCATCGTTTAGGCTCATTATAAATTAAAAATTGCTCATGCTACTCAAGTAGAGCCTTGAGCATTGTACAATGACGTGCTGTAGGGGTAACCCATTACCTTCTGGGTGGAATTGTCACAATATAGCCATTCTTATCAAGAATTATTTCAGTAGGATAATGGTTAGGAGGATTTGAAAGGCATTATGTCATTAAAATTTTCAAGGTTTAGCCAAGAATTAGCTTAGGACCCCACTACTCACCGTATTTGGTTTGGTATTGCTATTGTGCATACGTAAAACTCTAATTGTGGTTTAAAAGTATACTTGAAATTTTAATTTGATTTAATCATACACATTTAATGTATAATTTTAACATTTTCAAAAATTAAATTAAATTAAAATTTTATATATAAAATCATACAAAATACAATTATACATTAAATTATTATTTTTATATATAATTATCCAAATAAATAACTGGACTCTGGAACATGTCTATCTACAAACAGTGACTGAAAACCTCGTCGGAAAGACTTGGGGAAGGACATTTATTCTGATGTCCTAATCATCAAATCATTATCCCAAACTTCTTGCAGCAGTCTTTTTATTCTGTCACAAAAAGCAAAACTAAGGAAAACGACTCAGATCCACCCAACCAGAACATACCACGTGTTAAACCATTATCCTGATCTCAAGAGTGGCTCCACCGATTGTTTAAACCCTTTCCACTTGTTCATATGCTGTGATACACTTTAACACTTCCCGAAAAAGTCAACGATCAAAATCCTTCCTCCAACAAGAAACCCCCAAAAAAGGGAAAAAGAAACACAGATTACTTACTCAGTACTCTGTTTTCTGTTCATCTATTTTTTCTTTTTCCCATTATTCCCGAAAGGGAAAACCCTTCAACAATGAAATCCGAGACCTTAACTTTGGTTTTAGTGAACCTAGCTGGGATAATGGAACGAGCCGATGAGTCATTATTGCCTGGGGTTTACAAAGAAGTTGGCGCCGCTTTGCATACGGATCCGACGGGGTTAGGCTCCCTCACACTGTACCGATCCATAGTTCAATCTTCTTGTTATCCTTTAGCTGCTTACCTTGCTATCATCACAACCGTGCTCATGTCATTGCTCTTGGCGCTTTTCTTTGGGCTGCTGCCACATTTCTCGTCGCCATTTCCACCACTTTCCTCCAGGTTATTTATATACCTTTCATTTTTTATGCATTCTTTTCTTTTTAGTTGAAATGGTGGTTTCTTTTCTGGGTTTTGTTTGTTTGATGTAATCTATGAATGATTAATTATTTTTAATGGATGTGTATATACAGATCTAGTGGTTTTGGAAATGGGGTTGAACTTAAGTCAAAATTGGAGACTATTATGCCTGATATGAAGGGTATTAATGTTATACACACTAATTCAAACTTGTTTATAAATCTAATAATATTTATAACTGGTTAACCAAGCATATTAAACATAAACTGAGTGGAATTCTGACAAAACTTAGCTTATTATTATAAATGGTTAACCAAGCCTATTAAACGTTAATCTAGCAACAATTCTCTTCTTTGGCTAATTAGGTTGCACTTTCAAGAGGTTTGAATGGGATTGGCCTTGCAATTGTCATACCAGCCATTCAGTCCCTTGTTGCTGATTCAACCGATGATAGTAACCGTGGTATGGCTTTCGGATGGCTTCAATTGACTGGAAACATCGGTTCGATCCTAGGCGGTCTATGCTCAGTCCTTATTGCCTCAAAAACGATCATTGGCATACCTGGCTGGCGATTTGCATTCCATCTGGTTGGGATAATTAGTGTCGTAGTTGGTATTTCGGTCTGTTTTTTCACTAATGATCCACGATATTCCGGTCGCGACAATGTAGCCAAAGACCATGCTGCATGTAAGTCATTTTCATTGCGGGTGAAGGACATGATAAATGAAGCAAAGTCAGTTATGAGAATCCCAACTTTCCAAGTCATTGTTGCTCAAGGTGTTTCAGGATCTTTTGCAGGATCAGCTTTGGCATTTGCTCCAATGTGGCTTGAACTAATCGGCTTCTCCCACGAAACAACGGCACTGATCATGACACTTTTTGTGATCTCGGGTTCAATTGGAGGTCTCTTTGGAGGATGGATGGGAGATATTCTTGCGAAACGCTTCCCGAATGCAGGAAGAATTATTCTGTCACAGATAAGCTCGGGTTCTGCAATCCCGATAGCTGCGGTTTTGATGCTGGCATTACCTGATAATCCCTCCACTGCAGTTGCCCATGGTCTGGTCTTTTCCATCTTGGGACTATGGATGTCATGGAATGCTCCAGCAACCAACAAGTATGTATTCTTTGTCCATTCAAACTACAACATACTTAGCTCGGTTTAATAATGTTCAGACAGTGGAAAGTGTTTTTAATCTCTGGTATATGCAGTCCGATATTTGCGGAGATCGTCCCTGAGAAATCCAGAACAAGTATCTATGCGTTGGATAATTCTTTCGAGTCTATATTGGCATCATTTGCTCCTCCTATTGTTGGGATTTTGGCTCAGCTTGTTTTTGGTTATAAACCGATACCGGAAGGATTATCGGACTCAATCGAGATCAAGACAGATAGAGAGAACGCTGCATCACTTGCTAAGGCATTGTACACCGCAATTGGGATTCCGATGGCAATCTGTTGCTTCATTTACTCATTCCTCTATTGCACGTATCCGAGAGACCGGGAGACAGCACGAATGCAAGCACTGATAGAGTCGGAATTGCAAGACACAGAGGAAAATGACTCTCTTTCAAGTTGCGGAAAACCCGGATTTCATGTCGTAAACTCTAAAAAGCTTGATGACGAGGAAAGGAGTGAAAGTTACATAGAGTTTGGAGGGGAGAAGAGGCTCGATTTCGACAATAATGACGACAAGAAGTCCCTTCTGCATCATGATCAATCATCATCACCGGCTTGATTCTCATACTAAGAAGGCTTCAACAACTTGGTTTCTTATAGAAACTCTCAACTTTTCGTGCGAACCGAATTTTTAAGGATCAAAATGATTTATCTTAGCTCATTAATCTAATGATTCACAGGTAAGACGAATGGCCTAAATAATTGAATTCAACTCTTAAGGAGTAGCTTATACAAATTCATGATCTCAAAAATTCAACAAATGGCATAAATTATTGAATTTAATTCCAACTAAATTTCATTAGAAAAAACCATGTTTAAAATATACTAGAAAGATAATATTATTATTTAAAATTTCTGCATATATAAATAACATTCACAAATTCTCTCTCCGATCTATTTTGAATTTAAATTTGATTATTTATGAATAATTAATTATATTTTATACTAATATGATTTTAATTTTGATTTTAGTTATCTAAACATCTATTATTTACATTTGTATTTGTATTTATAAACTCTCTTTAAAATACATTATCGTTTTTTTAATTCAATAAAAATAATATTTTAAATGTAAAAGGTCTTAAAATAATAATTAAAAAATCTTTTAACTACTATAAGTATTATATGTGCCCACATGATGGATTGAGTAGCAACTCGAACTTTTTGAAGTGTTTTATTCAAGATCAGTCTGGGTCCAACACTTTAATATTTCTGTATCTCAAAGATAAATATTTTATTAAAATATATTTTTATAATTAAATTTAAAAAATATTTTTATAATTAATCTTACTTTAGTATCTATATTATTTTTATTTATTTTAATACTTGAATTTTTTAATCATTCTCATGAATTTAAATTTGATGAAAGTGAGATGATTATAAAATATAATTTTTATATTTTATGTATATTTTAAATAATAACAGTTAAATAATATCACATTTTTCAATCTAAAATTAAACAATAAAATAAACCTAGTTGCCGGAAATTAAGCATTTATTTTGATGTCCAAACCTAAGACAGATGGGATCCCATCGTATCCCAAACTTCTTGCAGCAACCTTTTATTCCGTCACCAAACCACGGAAAACTCCGCAGCCTCAGATCTGCCCAATCAGCACATAACACGTTTCAAGCCAAGTCATTCATATGCTGTAAGACACCATAACATTGCCCAAACCAAGTCAACTTTCAAAGTCTTTCCTCCAAGAGAACAAGGCAAACAATAAAACAGAGTCTCTTAGAACAAGACAAAGAAACAGAAAAACAGAGCAAGTACCTGCTCTGTTTTCTGCATCTACTTTTTTTCCCCATTATTCCAATAGCTTTTACAATGAAACCGGAGACTCTAACGTTAGTTTTAGTGAATCTGGCGGGAATAATGGAGCGAGCCGACGAATCATTACTGCCTGGTGTTTACAAAGAAGTTGGCGCCGCTTTGCATACGGATCCAACAGGGCTTGGCTCACTCACTCTGTATCGGTCCATAGTTCAAACTTCTTGTTATCCTTTAGCTGCTTACCTTGCTATGTATCACAACCGTGCTCATGTTATTGCTCTCGGTGCTTTCCTTTGGGCTGCTGCAACATTTCTTGTCGCCATTTCCACTACTTACCTCCAGGTTTTTATATAGCTTTTCTTGTTTGATGCATTCTCTTTTCCGTTCTTTCTTTTTGCTTCTGTTTTAGTTGAAATGGTGTTTTCCTTTTCTGGGTTTTCTGTTTTTTGAATGAATATTTGTCTTTAATGATCGTATAGACAGATCTATTGGTTTTTATGAGACTCTAGTGATTTTAGAATTGGGGAAAACTTAGGTTAAGTCAATGGTGAAAAAAAATTATATAAAAAATAAATGAAGAACGAGGGACTTAAATATAATATAGATAGATAAATTACATGGTATAACAGTATGTTTATTTTTTTAACTAGAGATTTTTTTGTCCAAGCTTTTATTTTTGAAGTTAATTAGAACTATGGAAATTAAGTATAAACTCATTATGATTGTACAACATTTAAGCTGATTTTCTTTTTGTGGTTTTTAATTGCATAAATAGTTGTTCTTGTACCAAGAAAGAACTCATTCCATGGCATGCTCAGGTGCATAATCTAGAAATAATGCTTTTCTTTACCTAATTAGGTAGCAATTTCAAGAGGTTTGAATGGGATTGGCCTTGCAATTGTAGTACCAGCCATTCAGTCCCTTGTTGCCGATTCAACTGATGATTGTAACCGCGGTGTGGCTTTCGGATGGCTTCAACTTACTGGAAACATTGGCTCAATCCTAGGCGGTCTCTGTTCGGTCCTGATTGCCTCAAAAACTATCATGGGGATACCCGGCTGGCGCTTTGCGTTCCATTTGGTTTGGATAATTAGTGTTGTTGTCGGTATTGCGGTCCGTCTTTTTGCTAACGATCCACGATTTTCCGGTCATGACAACGCAGCCAAAAAACATGTTGGACACAAGTCTTTTTCATCACTGGTGAAAGACATCATAAACGAAGCAAAATCAGTTATAAGAATCCCAACTTTCCAAATCATTGTTGCTCAAGGTGTTTCGGGATCATTTCCATGGTCCGCTTTGTCATTTGCTCCGATGTGGCTTGAACTAATCGGCTTCTCCCACGAAACAACAGCAATGATCATTACACTTTTCGTGATTTCGGGTTCAGTCGGTGCTCTCTTTGGAGGAAAGATGGGTGATGTTCTCGCAAAACGCTTCCCAAATGGCGGGAGGATCATTTTGTCGCAGATAAGCGCGGGTTCTATGATCCCCATAGCCGCAGTTTTGCTGCTGGGATTACCTGATGATCCCTCCACTGCATTTATGCATGCTTTAGTTTATGTCATCATGGGATTTTGCACATCTTGGAATGCTCCAGCAACCAACAAGTATGTATTCGTAGTACATCTTAATATTTCCTCACTGTGTTTGAACTATTGCATGTGAGCATTGTTTGGTATATGAATCGTATGCACAGTCCGATATTTGCAGAGATCGTACCTGAGAAATCCCGAACAAGCATCTACGCTTTGGATCGATCTTTTGAGTCTGTACTGGCATCTTTTGCTCCTCCTATAGTAGGGATTTTGGCTCAGCATGTTTATGGTTTTAAACCGATACCTAAGGGATCATCGGACACAATAGAGGTCGAGACGGATCGGAAGAATGCTGCATCACTTGCTAAGGCACTTTACACTGCAATCGCGATTCCAATGGCTCTCTGTTCCTCTATCTATTCGTTCCTTTATTGCACGTATCCAAGGGACAGGGAAAGAGCAAGAATGCAGGCATTGATTGAATCAGAAATGCAACAACTAGAGGACGATCATAATGCTCCATCAAATGCCAAACAATCTGAATTCCGTGTGGCGGACACGAAGGACAAAGAAAGGAGTGAAATGTGTAGCATTGATTTGGATGATAACGATGAGAAATCTCTTCTGAATCACCAGATTGGCTTCTCAAACTTAGAAAACTGATAAACATGTCGTTTTGCAGAATCATTTGAAACTAAAGTCATAAAGGCTTCATTAATTTCATGTCAACACAAAATTTTTTTTATTCAATTAGTCTCGTTAATTGTCAATTTCCATTGTTTTTCATTTGAAACTAACACATCGGCTACATTGAACAACCCTTAAACCATGATAAACAATCAATTTAAAACCTGTTATAAGTAAGCCAAGAACTAAAATTAAACTGGTCTATCTTCAAAACCAACTACAGAAATCTATATATATTTGCTAACTGCTATCACTGTCTTTTTCTCCTCGATATATATAACGCTCTTTGTCTAATCGGTCGGCATGGCAAAGCGGCAAACAGGACAATAATGGCTAACCTTCAACCACTTTTCGATACAATTACAATGAAAAGCATGCGAACAAGGCATCTGAGAAGCGTCGATCCCAATCTCGAGCTCCTCCAAACAAATCAAGCAATCTTCATCTCGACTTTTTACTCTTACTTTCTTTAGCATCTTCTTAACAAAAGACTCTTTAGCAGCAACCATGCCGTAGTTACTCCTCTCGAACTCCAATTCCGATTCCGCCGTAGCTCTTCCAATCGAAACCTCCTCCTCTTCGTTTTCCTTTTCCACAAAGACGACCCGCATCTCTAAACACAAAGGCAAGACTTCGCAATTATTTCCCGTCGTCGAATCCGCAATTCTAAGCCCACATTCGACAATTTCATGAATGATCACATCGTAAGCAGTAGAGACTACGTCGATTCCGTATCTTATAAAATTGGGAGCAAGAGCAAGACGAAGCTGGTCGTGGCTTTGCAAAAGGCCGAGATCGAAACGAAGTGTTTCGAGGGATAAACGCTCGAAGTTGATCAGGTGGCCATCAATGCGACGACGAGGGATTAAAAGGGAAGTTACGTTGAGGATCAACTCGATTTGCATGGGACGGGGAGGTGTGTGATGGGTTTGTTGGAATCTGGAATGGGGTTGGAAAACACGGTAAACAATGTCATAACACTCGTAAGAAATTGAAGCCATTAGCGAAGGAACTTGAGGAGAAAGCTTTGTGTCAAAAGTTTGAATCACGATGGTATTTTATAAGGAGGGGAGGCAATGGCGATGGCACTATCGGCTACGTGAAATCTTGAAATTCTAGTGGCGGTTTAATTTTCACTATATGTGTTGACATGTTCGTCTTGTATTTTCTCGTCTCATTTTATTTATGGCTAATTTAAGTCCCTATTGACTTCTTTTATCATGATTTTAATTAAAATATTTTAAATATTTTTTAATAATTTGAGTATGATAAATTTCTTTGACAAGTTGAAATAATTTTGATTACAGAGACTTCATTTTCCAAGCTAAAAAGCTGTTGTGTTTGTTGAAAAAATTTTACAGTATCATTTTAATTAGATCATGATGCCAATTGATTTTGAAAAAAAAATGTTTTTTTAATTCATCTTATTATAATTTTTATCATATCTGCTATTTTTAATATAATACTTATCGGGGCGAAGCCAGCAATTTTTTTATAGGGGGCTAAATAAAATTTTAATTTTTAATAGTTTATATCTTTATAATTTTTAAAGGATTAAATCAAATTTTTATAATTTTAGAGGGGCAAAGTGTAATTTTACTTTTACTAATTTAAAATTTTAAAAAAATTTAAAGGGTCTAAATATTAATTTTCTATTTTAGGGGGGTCGTAGCCCTTGTCAGCCCCTAGATTTACCTATGAATGCTTAGAATTACTCATAGTCTCTCCCTAGCCCTTAAATAGGATAATACGTTTCAGTACACTTGAATACACATTCTCATGCATTAACATAATTACCAATATCGATCAAGTTAAAGACTCTTTAATTATATGAATCCAAGGTTTTGTTTTATTAAGTGTATTTACCTTAAATTTTCTCCTCCTAAGGGTAAAATGCAACATAGGTCGTAGGTGCATGTATTTTCGAATAGAAAAATATTTATATATTGCTATGGTAACAAATATTTTATTTCATAACATTCATATATAGGTTATCTTTTAAGTAACTGAAGAGTTGGATATGAATATTTTACCGCTGGTTGAATTGTGAATAATTTATGTAATATATATTTTTAGTATAACAATGATTCAATTTTAAATTATATTTTATTGGTTTGTTGAAATCGTTATTATATGAATTTTTTGTTTTTTTTATAGTTCATTTTTTATTAAACAATTTTGAATATCATGAATTTGTAATTAAACTGTTTTTTTTCCGATCTTTGATATTGGTTATCAGATTAACTTGGATCTAAAGTATGTTATTCTACTCATTAATAGGTATTAATCCATTGTACCGATTGTTGAATCATCGCTTGAAGCTCGCTAGTTGAACTTAAAAAATAATAATTATCTAATGACTTGAATAAATTTTTTTGAATAATTCAATAACTTGAACGTAAACTTTCAAACAATACAATAATTATTTTATAAAATTTTGAAATTAAATTGTAAAAATTAAATTTATTAATAGTTTGATGATTTTTGGAATGATTTAACGGTAACCTTAATTTACCGCCGAAGAAAAAGGATTTTGTGTGGCGTCCGTCCCTTGAGGAATTGTTTTACTTTATAAAGCGAGTTTAAAACAACGGGTTCATTGTAATTATTTATATAATGTTGAATTGCTTTAAGTCTAAAGAAGCCCGGCAGTTAGCAGGTATGTCTCTTTCAGGTGCACCTATTTCAGATTTTATTTGCCTTCTGACCTGTAATCATTCAATTTCCAACTGTTTATGTTTGAAGAATTAATTTCAGAATGCATACCTTTTTTGACAAATTAAAGTGTTAATAAGGTAGCCTTGTTATGTAAATCTTCGTTAACGAAGTGTTTTCCTTCACATGTTTTTATTTTTAGTGAATTTGATATTTTTATTTTAGATTATCGTTTTTGAAAATCAAATTAATTTATACATTAATTAAAATCATGGTATAGAATCAATTGATTCGTAAATCAAAATAAATTATAATTGTATTAAGAATAATCTATCAGATGAATCGAATTTTTATATTTAAATTAAATCATTTTAACCCTAATTGAAAAAAAAACCTTTGAATAGATTAAATTTTTCTTTAAAAGAGTCTCAAATCTTATATAGGTCAAAATAATAAAAGAAATGGGAAAGAAAGTTAAATTTATTTAAAGAAAAAAAAAACCAAAAGGCAAACTCAAGTACCCTAACTTTCTAAAAAGGTTTTTGGGGTTCTCTCCCTCTTCGATTTCAAGTTCTAATCTCTCAGTTGCTCTTACATCAAAATGGCAAAGGTTAAAGCTTTAGCCTTCAGAACACTTCTTGATCAGAATGGCAAAAGTTCAAGCTTATACGGATAGATAGTTTTAAGCTTCTATTGGATTTTGTTTAAATAAGGTTTTAAATTTTTTATAGAACTATCACATTTTATTATATATATTGGATAATTTAATTATTTTTGTTAGTATAATTTTTATCATCGACTCAAAATTTGAATGGGTTTTGAGCCGGATTCTATTGAGCTCACAAATCGAGCTTGCTTTCATGCAAAATTACATATGCACGAAATTATATAGATACGTGTTAAGTCTATAGTAGGATACGTGTCTATACATATGAAATTTATCTAATATGTCATATAAATGAATAGTACTATATTATATAAATATATAAACACCACCTAGAGATATTGAAAAATAGTCAACAAATTTTATTATGTATAATATGAAAAGAAATAAAATTATTTATAATGTTTTTCATAGGAGGCTTAAAGTAGCCTTGTATGATGGGTTTGTGGGGGTGTGATATAGGGTTGGTAAACACGGTAAGCAAAGTCAATACACTGGTGAGAAATTGGAGCCATTGACGAGAAAGCTTGCAACCCTCGATCGTCGTGGTATTCATATATATGGAGGGCAATGGCGGTCGTGTAAAATCCTATATCAACAAGGAGTATGATATTCTAATTGTCGTTTTCTGATTATTATTATTATTATTATTATTATTATTATTATTATCGTATATGCTTATGTTTTATTTTATCTTAAATTGTGTTTTATTTTTTTGCTTCTAAACACTATTCTTTTGGACTAAAATGAAATTTTCTTTTATTAGTATTAATCACAATAGTTTTAAATATTTATATAAAGAATAATAGCTTTAAATATTATGAAAAGAAATTAAAAATTAAAAATTTATTAATTTATTTTGATAAATAATAGTTGTTAACATTTTTTAAGACGAGGAAAAGAATCTTCATGACTGATACTTTCAACTTAAACTTAAATTTTAAAATTAAAAAAAAAAGTATATTACATATTTACAATAATTTAAAAAATAAAATAAAAATCTAATTTAAAATTAAGAAAATCAATTCGAGTTCTGACACGTTTCAGTTCCTAGGGGCGAGTTTTGAGATCCGCCAAAACCCCGCGAGTACGTCTCTTAAAATTTTCTTTTAATTTTTTTCTAGTCATTTTCAAACCAGAAAAGAGAAAAAAGGTATCTCGAAAGACTGAAAGCCTGAAACTATTTTCACCTTTCAGCTTAGCATACCAAAGAAAAGAAAAGAAAAATGGAGAGGAGCACACCCGTGCGAAAGCCTCACACCTCAACCGCCGACCTGCTGACGTGGACGGAGGGTTCACAATCTGCCTCCTCCAACTCGGCCGCTTCCTCAGCCTCCGCCCTGCGTTCCTCTGGTCGTTACAACCAGGTCTATTTCGATTATATATAAATGTATATTCTCTGCATATTTATGATTACGCATGCAGCATGCTTATTCCGTACACATTTTTTCTTCATTTGACGAGTAATGCATTGAATAACAGCCATCGGATAGAATCAGTAAAGTGCTATTTGGAGGTCAGGTAACTGATGCCGAAGCTCAATCTCTCTTGAACAAGTAAGAACCCTTTCTATTTTCAGTTTATCTTTATTTTGGAGAACAAAAAGCTTCTTTTTTTTTTTCTTTTTTTTTGCGAAACTTTGCATTTTTAGTTTGATTTTTAAATTAAAAATATATTGTATTTCGTCCTTTTCCTTTTAGATTTATAATTTAGAACCAGATCTATCTATTGTTACATCTTGTTTTGGGGGTTGTGTTTGATTTGTATTAAGATATTGATCTTCTACTATTTTATTAGCTGAGGAAATTTTGATAATATAATTAGAAATATCTATGTATCTTTTGCAGGAACGAGATGATCTGCTTTTTTTTTCTTGTTCAAATTACCTAATTTATATTAAATTTATGTATTTAAAATAATAAGTTCGGGTGGTTTAAGTTTTAATCTCGCTGTAGTTCCTACTTTTGCCTTTTTGAATTTATTTATTCCTTAATGAACTCTCAATAGACATGAAACTTTAAATCTTTTCATATGAAAGCTTATCTTTTAACTAACCGGAGCACTCACATTCCATGTTATTCAGACTCGGGTACCACTATCAAATATGGGTATGTGTCCTACATGGGTATCTTCAGTTTTTTAAAAGTTTTACCATATATTTGGAAGGTTTTTGAGGGTCATACTCCATATCTCAATACTTATATCCAAATATTTGTTTGATGTCAGCTATGAGTATTTCAAGAAAAATGAAGAGTTGAATCAACATAACTTACATTTCCAACTTATGACTCATTCATGTCCTTTTTTTTCTTTATATTAGGTTTGATAGTTGAGCTGCTTTTTATGTCCATTTGAAATTAATGTTTTAACCTGGAAATCTCTCTAATTGGACATTGTAAAATAGATTGCCGTGTAGACCATTGCAAACATAAAGTTGGGGTATTCACATGTTTAGGCCTTTATCATAAATCTCAACTGTCAAGTACAGTTGGCTACAGAGCAGGCATTAAACTAGACTGCACTCTTGTAGTTTCCTCATTTATACATCTTTGTTTCTGGATCCAGTTCATGTATGTTAGTCATTGATTTTTCGGGTCATGCTCTCCAACTCGGCTCATACAGTTAAGACTAACACTGCTTAAAAAGTTAGATCTGGAACCGATGTTGGGACTCCTTGGGGGTTTAAGATAACTAATATAATTTCTTGGTTTTTGATTGCTTGCGATGTCATTTCCCGTAGAAAGACTCCAGCCAAACTAATATTGGGACTTCCAGTTGTCTGGTATCTCTTATATTTTGCTCATTGAATTCTGGATTAACTATGCACTTATGGGTGTACACCCTTTAATTGGACTCTATTCTAAGAATTTCACAACTTCGTCCAAGCCCGTTGCATGAACCGGTTCCCTTTTGCTCATTTTTGTAATCTGGCATGGAGTTGTAATATAGTACATTCATCAAGGGCCAATTTATATGAGTGGCTATCATTCGTCTGATTCTGTCTGGAATTGTTCACTATTGCTCTTTCAGGAAGCCATGCTCGGGTTACAAAATGAAAGAGATGACTGGTAGTGGAATTTTTGCTGCTGCTGGTGCCAATGGGGCATCTGAAACTACTGCTATGAATTCCACTAACAAAACAGGATTGCGGATGTATCAGGTATCTGTTTGATCTCCCTCGCAGAATGAGCATGATCGTTCACCAGTTGTTGATGTAAATTTACCATTTTAAACTTTGGTGTGATTTTCAGCAAGCAATGAATGGAATTAGCCAAATATCATTTACTGCTGATGCAAGTGTTTCTCCCAAGAAGCCTACCTCTATCCCTGAGGTAGCAAAGCAGCGAGAGTTAAGTGGCTCATTGCAAAGAGAATCAGATGCAAAGAATAAAAAGCAAATATCAAATGCAAAGTATAAGGAGATCAGTGGACATGACATCTTTGCCCCTCCTGAAAATAAGCCACGTTCGTTGGCTGCTGTCACCTCTGAATCAAGAGGAAGCAAAGACATGGGAGAACCTGCACCACGAAATGTCCGCACATCTGTCAAAGTTTCAAATGTGAGTTCTATCTTTTTTTGTGTCTAATAATCCTTTCTCACCATTGTACCACTCGTAGAAAGTAAGAACATAGAATAGTCGACTCAGTGTAGTGCCTTCTCAGTACTCTTGGGATGCATTATTCCAAGTCTTCATTTTTCTTGAGGTACTTGTGTCCAATATACATATCACTATAGTAATCCTTAACATAAATTTGGGAATACACACATGCTTTACATAAATTTGGGATTGAACCATAACTTTTACGTCAAGCAAATAAATTTTTTTCTCTCCAATTTGCACGATTTCCTTCAGGCCAGTTCTATTATAGGCTTATCCTACCTGCAAACATCATTCCATTGGTCCTAGGGTTTTGTTTTTGTATATTGATTTTGAAGTTTCACCAGTCATGTAACTGTTATTTCGTATTTGTTATAGCCTGCAGGAGGTCAGACAAGTATCCTATTCACGGACGAACCAATTGTCAAGGTGACAAAGAAGATACATAACCAAAAGTTTCAAGAGCTGACCGGTAATGGTATCTTCAAGGGAGATGTCCCACCAGGTTCTGTGGAAAAACCACTTAGCCGAGCTAAACTGCGAGAAATGAGCGGCAATGACATCTTTTCTGATGGGAAGGCAGAATCTCGCGACTCTTTGGGTGGTGTACGTAAGCCTCCCGGTGGTGAGAGCAGCATTGCCTTGGTTTAACTTGATATTAAGCTGCCTGTATAACTATAGTGTCATTTGCTGTACATCCCAGTTTGGGGTGCTATGTTTTGACTATGAAGTGTTCTCAGTGTTGGATGACAATCGAATATAGGTATTCGAGTGGTGTATGTTAGTTGTGGCTTGTGATTATGCTGTTTTGGTGTAACATTTAGATCGAGACTCTAGGCAATTATTATCGGCTAATTGAGTGATTTCAACAATTTCCAGTGTTAGTGTTTGTTCTGGTCTCCAGACCAACTTTCTTTGTTTCTGTGGAATAAACAAGGCCCTTGGTGAGACCATGCACCAAAGTGTTAAATGCCAAAAATTAGCCTTCTTATGGATACAGAGTATCTGCGGCCTGCGCAGTCCCGTGGAGCAATTAAATCCTGTATTTTTAAAATCAGAGTAAATTGGTAATATTCTCAGCAGTTTTTAAAGTCGAGTAAATTGATAAAATCATTGACAAAATCGAAGTAAATGGGTAACACCGTTAACAATTTTAAAATGGACGTAAATGGGTACCGAATAAATTTTATTAATCCTTGTACCTTTGATAATGCCGCTCTAAAAGACCAAAAGTGCACATGCAGGAGGCAGGGGCTGGAAGGCACATAATTATGAACCCCATTTTCAACGGAAAGAAGGGTAAAGCTTGCGCAAATGCACTGCCTGCATGTGCTGTTGACCATTCATGTCCTCAAATGCTTTGTTACCCAAACGGGACCTCCCCATGAATATATTTTAGATCTATGCTCCGATGTGTCAAATAAGGGTCTTTTACGTTAATAATACAAATAAATAATTATAAAATATATTTTAGATCTATGCTCCGATGTGTCAAATAAGGGTCTTTTACGTTAATAATACAAATAAATAATTATAAAATACGGTGGAAACATATATTTATGAGAATAAATTATTTGAACAATAAAAGACGGTCTGGTCAATGTGTTATATAAACTATAAAATAATATTTTAATAAATTAATTTAAAAATAATATTTTAATTCAAAAAGGGTGACGCTAAATGTCAACCAGCACCCCTTTTTCACATTTATTTTTTTTTAATTTTATACATTTTAATTTTATTACTTTATATTTTATAGTTTTCATAATTTAATTTTTATTTCATAAAAAATGGTTGAGTTGGGTTGTTTTTATAATTTTAATATTTTATAAATATAAAATTTTGAATATTTAAAATAATGACCAAGTAGATAATTTTTTGGTAAAATTGACATAAAAACATGAAGGTAATCTACCTAAATAGCCATTTAAGTTTTTTATTGAGTTCCTGATTTAGTTATCAATTTTTTTTGTTAATTTCGTCATTCTTGTTAAGTAATTTCTAATTCTAGTCACTCCACTATTAAAATGTATTTGGTCCCAAATAGAATGTTGATATAGCTTTTTTATTGGTATAATAACAAATTTAGCCTTAATATTTTACATATTCTATCAAATTGTTATATTTCTAAAAGTTTATACATTTCACTCTCAAATTTACACATTATCAACTCGATCATTTAAAATATTAAAGAATTTATAATTATAAAATATTTAAAAATTAAATTTATAAAATTAAAACAGCTCTACCGTTTTTTATGAAATAAAAATTAAATTATGAGGCAATAAAATATAAAATTATGAAATAGAATATATAATTAAAAAGAAAGTAAAGATGGGTGAAAAGGGGCGCCATTGACATTTTGGCGTACCCTTTTAAACTAAAATATATTTTTTATTATTCATTTAATTTTATTAAATTTATTTCTATAAGTGGTGTCATTTCATTGGCGACATCGTCTTTTACTATTCAAACTATTCATCTCGTAAATAATTTGCTTTCCACTCTATTTTAATAATTATTTCTTTTATTAGTGTAAAAAAACCGTCTCTCGTAATAATTTGCTTTCACTCTATTTTAATAATTTTTTTTTTAGTGTAAAAAAACCCGTCAAATAACATTCGTAGTCACATAATGTGTCCGTATGTAGTGTAACTGTTTCTACATTGGAGTACTAACTTTCTAATTTTTGGTATTAAAAAAACATTCATATCAACTTTGGGTATATTTATTTTTAAAATTTTTTTTGGTATAATAAAAATATCATCATGATATATTGACGTTAGAATAATTTATTAACTCTAAGGCTAAAAAATAGGGGGAAAAGTACATTTTGAAAAATAATTTTTCAATTCTCTTTCTTGAATACAAAAAAATGTTTGAATAATAAAATTTTAAGAAATAGTTGTATAGAGTTTTACCGAGTATCACTAACAATGGGCTTCAAATCATGGCAAACAATGATTGAATCCGAAATTGAACTCAAACAAATCGGAAAATACCTGTAAACGAACTCAATCATTTTATTTTGAATGTTCTATCATGGAAGCAAGCAATGCTTTAGATAATGAAAACGATGAAAAACCAAGCATAATTATTAAGTCATAGCGGATAAGGCAAACTAGACATTCATACAGAGGAACTAATACCGGAAGACGGTTCATGCATCTCCAGCTCCGATCAAGGCAAGAAGAACTTCTCATAGTCACCCGAAGTATCTTTAGCAATTGCTTGTTCGAGAGGGATGCTGTTTCTTCGTTGATATGCCTCCTTAATACGTACCATGTCGACCTCTGCACGAGTTGTGACGACTCGGGTAGAAGCCCATTCATACGGAGTCCCACACTTATGATGGCTTGACGTAGAACCTTCTCGGAAATATTGCTCTGGGGTGGTCAAGCACTTGATCACAGCTCTTAGTAATTGAGGAATTCATCACTGGGATCAGCCTTCAAATCTGCAAACCCGTATTTCATCATTGTTTGATTCGAACATAGTAAAAGGATTTACATATTTCGTCGAGAAAAATGACCATCGTTTATTGTTTATCATCTACCTTGTTGATAGCATTGCCGAATGAGGTATTGTAATGGTTGAGAGTTGCATTGAGCTGTGCCTTACTCCTTGTTGATACAATCTATCACTCCTCATCGGTATAATGCTTGTCCGGATTTTATTGAAGTATTTAGCCTCAGATTTTGCCATTCATGTTCACCTCCTCTCCATCATATCGGAATGGCTCACTAAAATAGGGACCATAAGCTCTGACAACCAGCAAGTCGAATATAATTAACATCTTTTTTTTTTTACAATCTTTTTTATTGTATATGGCTATTCATAGTCCTTCTGATGTAACTTTGATAATTGAATCATTGCAAAGAAGTCCTAGAGTAGGAACCTTGCGGT